>NW_028255093.1:0-108355 GCF_964263255.1 Lissotriton vulgaris | reverse complement strand
GTGGAAAACACTGAGCATTATATCTATAATACAAGTGTCTTTGGGGCATATTACCAAGCAATAGCGAGAATTATCGCTATTGCTTGGTTAGAGACAAAGATTTACCGCAGCGCTGCGGCGATGTTTACCGCAAATAAACCTTGGTATTACCAAGGTTTAACGCAAATGCGGTAAAAATCGCCGCAAAGCATGAATATCGCTGAAAAGTCAGCGATATTCATGCATTAGCGAGCTAATGCTCTTAGCCATGTTATCCACCTCCCATTGGATAACATGGCTAAGAACTGCTCAGGGCAGGTGTTAGCTTTTGGAGATATTCCCGCTTAGCGCGAATATCTCCAAAAGTTGATAATAGGAGATAGCGGTGTTAGCGACTGTTTTCAGTCTCTAACATCTTGGCACGCCCACTTTGCATCTCATTAGTGATAAATATCACTGACATGCAAAGTGGGGCCCAAGATGGTCGCTATCTCCTACTAGCTGTCGCTAACTGGTGTTAGCGGCAGCTAGGTAATAGGGAGATAATTTTATCTCCACTTTCTTGGCTTTTAAAGCCAAAAAAGCGGAGATAAACCCCCTTGATAATATGCCCCTTTGTTCGTGACTAATATCACTGTGTTCCTTTCGCTCTCCCATTACGTGAGTAAGACCTTCATAATCATTTTCGGGGCTATGTGTGAGCTGCCACTAGCTCAGCATTTTATATTTCAAATTAATCGCCTCAAAAGGCAATATAATTATTCAATTAATCAAAAATCGGGGTTATGTAATTCATTCCCAATCTGATAATACAACCTTGTTGGTATTGTGTATTCTCCTATATAAGGTGCCTAGTGCTCTGATCCTCTAGCCCGCATTCTTCATAACGTCCACATCAGAGGTTCAATTGTAAGCCAGTGCTCTGACTATGTAGAGCCACTATAAAGTATTCTCAGTTATTTAATGCACTCTGAACCTCAAAGTGTCACGCTCATGAATCTTGCACCCAGATTTTGTGCGCACTGTCATATAACTATGTACTCGGACCCAACGTAGTTTCCATGATTGTATTGATCCGTATACCTGCAGCTCCATGCCTAGTCAATCACTTCCCCCCCGCTACCTTCCCCTAATGGAAGGTTTCACAGAGAAATAATTTGCTGAATGTATAATTCAACTTTGCAAACTTAAATAGATAGTAATAAAGTGTTACGTGCAAAGCTGCCCTGTTTAACTCTATGCAGACATTTGAATATATCACCTTCCTCTAAAGACAAGTTACATAAGGGAATAAAGTGCAAAGTGCCAGGTGCAATGTTATACATTGTCATCAATATTTTTTTGTTTAAATGTGTTTATTAGCATTTTCAAAAAATAGAAACAATACCAAGGCATAAATCACACAATGCGATAGAGGGTGCCATCCACGCACAGTGCGAACACAGGAAAAAACACTTTGTCTACACAGGAAGTGCACTGATAAGTGCATTGTATAACAGGAAACGGGCGGCACCTATGATTATTCTACCTTTATAACAAACCAAATTCACAAACTCCCCCCCACCCCCTCCAGTAGTCTCCATTTCACCTTGAGCAGGTCCCACTCCTGCTTGTGATACAGCACTATGTTTATGTTTAGGTTATTTGTATTGCGCACAAATACCCTGGGGTGTCTCGGGCATAGGATTGTAAATTCAGACAAGGAGACACTGAAGAAATTATTGAATCATTGATTAAAAAGCCATGTTTTGAGTTGTTTCCTGAACATAGTGAGGATGGGACTGGTTTTGATGGCGAGAGGAAGGGTGTTCCAGAGCTTGGGGGTGGCAACTAGGAAAAGTCTGTCTCCCCAGGAGAACGTTTTTGTCCTTGGGACTGCTAGAAGACAAGTGGAGGATGAGGGATCTTCCAGGGATGTAGATATGAAAAGCGTTCTTAAGGAATCGAGGTCCAGAGATGTTGTGAATGGCTTTGTAAGCAATACAAAGTGCTTTGAACTTAATCCGATTTCTGACACGCAGCCAATGAAGCCACTAGCAGACTATAAGAAATTATGCCTGGTCTGTCCATAAGTTCAAGAGATACAACCCTCTCAGGTGTTTGGCCTGGGTGATTTTATTAAACACCGACGAGAGCAGTGTTAGGAATGGACTCCAAACCTTCTGGAATGAGTCAGCGATGTTGGTCAGGGTAGCTGAGACCCGCTCCATCCCCAGGATATGCCAGAGTCTATGCAGCCAACCCGTAAGTGTAGGGCAGGTGGTGGAGCGCCAGTGAGACAGTATGTTTTGCAACGCTGTGCCCAGTGCTAACCCCATTTGACGTCCTCTCATGCTTTTAAGTGGGTATGTGGCTTGGTTGGGTAGGCCTAGGATAACACACACAGGGAGTCTAGGTATGTGTGTGTTAAATAGCTAATCTATCTCGTCGAGGATTTTAGTCCAATATTGAGACAGCAGTGTAGCAATGTCCCCTCGTTGTTACATCCCCACCAAGATTTGGGGCTCCGTTGTGGATTACCCTTATCGAGACGCGCAGGTGTGAGATACCAATAAGTAGATATTTTCATAGCGGTTTCTATACTGGCGACATTGCGAGTTGTATGTTTTGCCCTACAGTAAATACCTTCCCAATCTTTCTGCATAAGCTCTCCACCCAGTTCCCTCCCCCACCTCTGTTGGCTATGCGTGGCATGAGTTTGAGGGCTATGTCTAATCATGTCATACATGTCAGATATGTGTCCTTTATCGTGAGTTGTGTAATTAGCCATTTTTCATATTTGATCATCCGACGGGACCCTTGTTCCCTCACCCCCTTCTGAAGTACCTAGTGTCATAATTGCAAATATCTCAACCTTTTGGATTTGGGAATACCGTGTTCAAGCTTTATTTGAGAAAATGGAAGAAATACAGATAGATCAAACAGGTGGCCTATCAATCGACAAGAGGTGTCCCGCCATGCCGGAAAAGCTTTATCTGACATCCGAGGTGTAAATTCACTATTACAAAACAGGGGGGTCAAGGGGGACGGGAAGGTAGTGAGATTCTTTGTTGTTGCCACCCCTTCGAAAACCTTCAGCACGGATTTGGTGATGGGTGAACCCATCAGTCCGCTGGGACATTGAGCCTTCTTTAAAAAGGGGACCTTCCAGAGCAGAATCCCCGCCAATGCTCTATCCTGAAAGAGCCACCTTTTTTCTGATTCCGGCTGCACCAATTCCACGAAATACCTCAGTTGTGCCTCTTTATAATAGCTAAGGAGATCCGGTATCCCCAAACCACCAGCTTCGGGTTTCATTTATACCAGAGCCTTACTCATCCGTGGTTGTGCCCCAGCCCAAACAAACTCATTGATGTCCTGCTGTATTGAGGTTATCACCCCCTGGGGAGGCAATGCCAGAAGGGTTTGGAATAGATAAAGCACCTTAGGTAAAAAGAACATTTTAACCACCACAATTCTCCCCAGTAGCAACAAGGGGTGCTTACTACATGCACTCATATCTTCCTTCCCTTGCCTGGCTAACCTGGCATAGTTCAGATGGCTCGTCTGGTGTCCTGTTGCAACTAGGTCTAAGCCCAAGTATGGGATACCATCTACCATTTGAATACCAGATAACCAGCCCTCCCCGGTGCTAATAGTGGCCGCCGCTAGGCCTGAAACCAAGATTTCCGAATTCCCGACGTTAACCTGGAAAGCAGAGACATGTCCAAATCGATCTAATTCTTCCAGGAAGGCTGGGAGCGACACCTTCAGTCTTTTAGCACCGCCGCAATCGCATTTTCCTCATAAAGGCTGATCGGATGCGTTTCCCCCCGAATGGAATCCCTCGGATGTTAGGATTGTCCCTGATCCTTTGTACCAGGGGCTCAATGTAGAGGGCGAACAGCAGGGGTAATAACTGGAACTTTAAATTACAAATGATCGTGAGGAGATGCCGTTAACTCTAATGGATGCCGATGGCTGGTTGTAGAAACAACTCACCCATTCCTTGAATTTGGCGCTCAAACCAAACTTGGATAGTGTATGACTAAGGAAGCCCCAGTCCACACGGTCAAATGCTTTTTCAGCATCGAATGTCAGTAGTAGAGCGTCCATTTGTGTTTGGTGGGCTTTATGTATAAGGTGGATTATTCTCTTTGTGCTATCTGCACTCTGGTGGGATTGAATAAATCCCACCTGGTCTGACTCAATCAAGTGTAACATGCAGGGGCCTAGGCAAGTGGCTAGTATTCCAGTGAACATTTTTAGATCAACATGGAGCAAATAAATAGGACAGTATGATCCACATTGTTGCCTGTCTTTGCCCGGCTTAGGCAGCACCACAATAGCCACCGCTAGCATCGTGGTGGGTAACGGATTCGCCCTCCCAAAGGAGTTGAACACTCTCGTTAAAATTGGAGCAAGAGGATGGCAACATTACTTATCGAAAAGAGCAGAAAAGCCGTTGGGCCAGGGGACTTGAGCACCTTGAGACCCAGTATTGCTGTAATCACTTCCTCGACCCAAATGGGAGCTTCTAGTGCAGACATAAATAGGGACTGAAGATAATCAGAGATTGCGCCTTCTGGTGCGGTGTCAGCTGTGTAAAATAGCTCATAAAATTCCCTGAAGGTGTGTGCTATCTCCTGATCCCCAGTAACTGTTTTCTGCCCATCCCCCTGGAGCAATGAGACCTGTGCCTGCTGTCTTTGGGCACAAAGCCTGTTGGCCTGTTGGCCAGTAGGCTGCCGGTGCGGTCGCCCCCAATGTAGTAAGAGTGTTTCAGCCTGACTGCGACATATTCCGCCCTGTCCAAGTCTATCCCAGCAAGCTGTGCCCTTGCTGCCTTCAGCTGCCTCCAGACCCGGGGTGCACCTGTTCGACTATGCACCTTTTCTAATTCCTGTACTTGAGCCACTAAGCTAGATCGCCGCTCTTTGCTCTCTCTATTGTCGGCAGTTGACAGCACAAATAGTTTCCCCCGCATGACCGCCTTCATTGCTTCCGAAAGTGTTGTTGTCACTATGTCTGTGTATCGTTGAGTAAGAGATATTTCTGAATACAGTTAGTAAGTTGCTGTTCCACTGTTTTCTTGTGGAGCATATTCTCTTTGAGCCGCTAACAACCAGTTGGGCTGGTGCTTGATGGCAGCAATAGGCATGTAATCAGTGCGTTGTGGTCCGAAAGGGATGCAGACTCGATGGTCACTGTTTTGACCACCCTGTTAATCTCTGGGAAATAGTCTATATGGGCATAGGATCTGTAGGTGTGCGAAAAAATAGAGAATTGCGTCGAGACGGGGTGCGCTTCCCTCCAGATATCCACGAAGCCCAATTCCGTCAACCATTTCTTCCCCTCCCCCTATAACTGTCCCTTATGCCAATGTGAAGTCTGGGATCTGTCCTTGCTCGAGTTCATTACTAGATCACCCCCAAACAATGTCACGCAATTCTGTGTGGTCATAATGTCTGTCAGGGCTGCTTTGAGAAAGCCTACCTGTCCCGAGTTGGGGGCATATATGGAACATATCACCACAAGTTGGGATCCAAATTGTATAGTATTGGCAAATAATCTTCCTTGTAACTCAGCCACCTTGTCCCACACTACCCCCTTACAACGATGGGAGAGGACCATGGCCAACCCCACTTTTTTCCCTCCTGCAGAAGAGAAGTACTGTTCGGGGAATACTCTCGACCTCATTCGGTGGTGGTCCTTAGCCATGAGGTGAGTCTCCTGTAGGAGACATATATCGGCCTCAGTATGTCACAGATAGGACAGGATAGCCCGCCTTTGACTGGTTTATTGAGACCCTTAACGTTAAGTGTGAGTATTTTTACCTACAACTACCATCAGGTGCTATTACGTTCAGCTACCTCCAGCTACCATCTGGTGCCTGAAAATTTAAAGCAACATGAGGTTTTTAGTATTTTGACTTTTAAGGCCCCTGTGGTTGTCATGTATAATGCTTAAACGAATGATGGAAGTTACGTATGCATATATCCTATATAAGATATATGCATACGTAACTACCATCATTCGTGGTAGTTGGAGGTAGCTGATCATAATAGCAGCACCTATACTGACCTCTTTTGATTTTATTAAAGGTAACCAATCTTAAATATTAACTCTATCTTAGGAGCATTTTTGTGCCCCCCTTATCGTGATGTATATCAGAAATGGCTATCTACTCTCCCTCAAATTAGATGTGAAAAAGATTTTTTTACCCAACAAAATTAAAATGGCAATTGGGTCACCATAGGTTTATGAACCAACATATTGTTATCCCTAGAGGGAACAACATGCTTTTGACCGTTGTTAACAATCAAATATAGATTGTGACTAGTTTTATTTTGCACACCTTGATAGTGTTATTTCAACAAGGAATTTTGTGATGTTGTTTATTGTGAGTGATTAAAATATAGTGTGTATGCATGTATAGGAGCAGTATTCTGATAATGATGTTTGTATTGTTATGATCAGTCATGCAATATATGGTGTGTATATCTTATATTGTATATATTTTTATTCTAGATTCATGGTTATAGTGGGATACTATTGTTTTCTCCTGAGGAAGGTTTTTGACTCTGAATCAATATATGCCATAACCGAAACGCATCAATGCTCTGCTGGGTGGAAATGCACTAAGTGATTGGACAAAGAACTCCTTTCAAAGTGACTAACAATACATTTTGGAGTGTGATCCTATATAACAGTTTTGACTAGTGTTTTTCCCTCTTATGAATTAGGAATTGTTTTCCTTATGTACTGTCCCATTATATATTGTGGTTTTAAATATGTTTTTTAACCTTGTTTTTAATATATCAAAATAAAATGTAAATTTATTTTCTTGTATGATTGTATCGGTTACATCATTTGCTGCTCCTTAGTTATGTTATTGGTACTGATTGTGTATGTGTGTTTCTAAACTGCGGTTAGTCCAAAAATTCACCCGAAGGGGAATCTTTTTTGACAACTTGTCTTTTGATACCCTACCCCTTTTAGTTTGTTTGGGTCCCTCTCTTTTGTTAGAGATACGTCATAAACGCACAGGGATTCCAGATGGAAACAGGCAAGGTGGAGGCAATCACCCAATGGAAAACACCACAAAACGTGAAATCCATCCAAAGTTTCTTGGGGTTCGCCAATTATTATAGGCGTTTTATCAAGGACTTCTCAAAAATCATTCATCCCATCTCCAGCCTGTTACGAAAGAATACACCTTTCTTATGGGGGAAAGCTGCAGAGGAGTCCTTTTGAGTCCTCAAAGAAAGGTTTACACAAGCTCCAATACTTCGACACCCAAACCCACATCTTCCGTTCATAATGGAAACCGATGCCTCGCAACATGCCCTTGGAGGAGTGTTGTCCCAACGCCACCCTACTACTGGACATATTCACCCGGTTACTTATTATTCAAGGAAGCTCACCCCAAGCAAAGTGATTATTCTATAACCCACAAGGAGCTCCTAGTCATCAAAAGAGGGTGTGAGGAGTGGAGGCATTATCTTCTTGGCGCTAGACATGTCATTGAAATCTGCACAGATCACCGCAACCTACTGTTTCTTAAAACCGCAAAGGCCCTCACACCTCGTCAGCTTAGATGGACTCTCTTTTTCTCTGACTACGATTTCGTCATTAAATACAAACCAGGACCACAGAATGGCAAGGCTGATGCCTTGTCCCCCCTTCAAGATCCTGAACCCCTGTTTTTACCTGAAACTCCTGAACCCCATCTATCCTTCCTGAAACCTGTTTTGCTCCTGAAACAGGTGTTCCTATCGCAACTATGGCCTTGATCACTTCGCAAGATTTCATTGAGGATTTAAAAGTGTCTTTGGCAGAGATAGATCACGAGGCCTGGATACAGGAACTACCTGACAATCGCACAGAAAGAGAAGAATTACTCTACCATTACCAGGCACTATATCTTCCTAACAGCACCTTACAAACCGAGCGTTAGAATGGGCTCATGACTCCCCATTAGGTGGACACCTGGAGAGATACAAAATCATCGCGAATGTTGAACGTTCCTTTTAGTGGCCAACACTGAGAAAAGACACCTCAACATACATACTCAACTGTGCGGTGTGTGCACAAAGAAAAGCCAGCCATAACAGACCTTCAGGCCTTCTACAGCCTTTGCTGCTACCCCCTAAACCTTGGCATACAGTGTCGATGGACTTCATCGTAGAGATGCCACCTTGTAAAGGATACACCATCATACTGGTTGTCATTGACCATCTGTCCAAGTTGGGCCACCTTATACCCCTGAAAAGACTACCCACATCTTCTGAACTGGCCTTGGTGTTACTACAGAACGTGGTATGGTTGCACAGAATCCCGAATGTATTGATCACGGATAGGGGATCTCAGTTCATATCCCGATTCCGGAAAGCCTTACGTAAAACAATGCATGTCGACGCTTGAACCAAACTCTAGAACAATACCTCCGTTGTTTCACTCTCCAAAATTCCACTGATTGGCTTTCCTTGTTGTGGACAGCTGAATTCACATACAATAACTCAGAACACTCAACCCTGGGATGCTCGCCCTTCTTCTATGTAACTGGGTTTCACCCAAACATACTCCCCTTTGAATGGCCTGTTCACACAACACACCCAAGTATACAAGAACACCACGCCCATCCTAAGGTTATCCTACTCGATGCCAAAAAATATCTGCTAACAGCTCAGCAAACACAGAAAAACTATGCAGACAAAAAGAGAACCCCCGAACCCGTCTACCAAGTAGGAGATAAGGTCTGGCTAGCTACCAAAAACATACGTTTAAAGGGAGTCAATAAACTTAAATCTCGATATATAGGTCCCTGTGGAATAGCAGAGGTCGTTAACCCTGTGGCTATGAAGTTGTCTTTACCTGAGACTTGGCATATCCACCCTGTCTTCCATGTCTCACTGTTGCAACCCTGCCCCCCTAGTGTGAGAGTTCCTTCACGTCCCCTTCCTGTGGAAGTAGACGGACAGGAAGAATACGAGGTACAAAGGCTCCTCGATTCCAGAATTCTACGTGGGACGGTTCAGTACCTAGTCGAGTGGAAAGGGTATGGGGTTGAGGACAGGTCAGGGGAGCCCATACAAAACCTTAACTGTCCTGATCTGGTGGAACAGTTTCACACTCTGTATCCTGGTAAGCCTGGACGACCGCCGAGTCGACGGTCCTTGCGAGGGGGTACTGTCGTGATTACCCACAGACCGAGAGAGAGACAGGGTAAATCAGGGACTTTATACACTACACCCTTCTCAGTTTCGAAAATACACATAAAATACAGCAGATATACCCCTAGGACTACAGCTCCCAGAACGCTTAGGGGCGCTTCAACAGGAAGCAGAAGGCTGACCCTTCCAGGCTGTGTCGTAAAAGCACCGCCAATGACTCAAAATGCTGCTTGACAAACTTTTCCTAAGCTGATAAGCGGATGGTGCTTCCCCCCTGGAGGTATCAGCTGATTCCTGCAAACCCGAAGCAAGCCTGCCGTCACCAAAGATCATCCGATCCCAAAAGACTATTATTGTCAAGGCCAGGTAATCTCCGCCGTTCCAAGAGTGGAAGACTGCTCCAACAAGAGCTCTCCTCTCGTGAACGGCGCAACCTGTTTTTTTCTTCTTTTTTATGTTTTTAAAAGCCGAGGAGCTGCCCGCAGCCAGGGGCTTCAAGCATTGATTTACTTTCCGATTTAAGCGCCAAGACTTTGGAGACCGTCATTATTTTGCTCAGCTTTTCTCGAGCCAAGGTGCTGCTCGCTGCTAAAGGCTTCGGGTATTTCTGCACATCCTGGGAATAGCTTACTGTATTTTTCCACAGCACCTAGCAGCCTGCAGCAACGGGACTTGCACGATAGGAGAGTCCCGTCTCGTGTTACCATATTAATTTGTTATCTTTGAGCACAAGTCGTACAAAGGAACAAGGTTGTACGAGGGGCAGCTGCAGTGTTTTATTTCAAATACTTTCTTTGGAGCTGCCTGTTTGCCAGCACCTTAACAGCAGACGCTTCTGAAGCTTCTCATGCTTTAAATACTCACGATATTTAGCACAGTGCATTTCTTACCGGATTGCTGGGCCTGTGCCTAAATAGGATACCACGCATTTTGCTTTTTTATGAATCACTAGTATGACTACTTGACTACTGTGTATGAAGTATGGATATATGGTGTGCTCCTGATACTCCATAAGCTACCTTGAGCCTAGCTTAAACGTAAGTGTTATGGTCATAGTACTACAGTGAATGCCTTTTCTTATTGGATATTATTGTTTCTTATGCCTTTTTTCTTGTACACACAGACTTCCTGATTGAAGCAAGGGCTCTTGACCAGACCTGTGAGAAAACAGGACCCTTTATTATTTTATCCACTTCCATTTTCCCCTGGGGACTCCCTGTTCTCGCAATGTCTTCCTTTCATTGTAGGAAAGGAAGTGTCTAAGGCAGGAGGGGGGCCTCTCTTCACTGCATCGTTCCCGCTGGCAATTACTGACAGGTTAGTGGCAAACCTCTTACCTTGAGCTGCTGACAACCGCGACATCGGGAAGCACATGGATGCAAAAATACATTTGGCACAGGACCCCAGAATCCTTCAGATGTCCAAGATAGCTCTACTGCACGTGGTGGTACAAAGCCATTCTGATCCTGCTCAGTGGGTTCAGGCGCATGCAGCTGCTGCTGAACAATGTCCCATCTCATACTAAACTGCCCCGTACAGGCATATGCTGGCGCTGGGCAGTAGGGTGCAGTGGAATGCGTGTGCTCCACGCCTGGTACATGCGCATACCGGTGCCAGGGGGGACACATGTTTATTGGTGCTGTGTAGCAAGTTATGACTCAACATTTTGACTGCACCAGATGGTGGTACCACCTACACAGATCAGGAGCATCCAGGCACAAGACTTTATGGTGCAAGAGCATAATGGTGCTGTGCAGTACAGTTATATATGTACTGGGGGCAGGAGGACACTTAGCACAATGTGTGCTCACACCCAGAGGGCTCCCAGGCAATTGAGCACGAATGATTTTCACACTGAGAGGGCTCCGGGCAGTTCAGCAGCACGTGGGCTCAAACCCAGTAGGCCCCGGGGCAGTTCAGTAGCTCGTGGGCTCAGAAAACCCCTGGGCAGCTCAGCAGCGCAGGAGTTCACACCCAAAGGGCTCCCGGGCAGTTTAGCAGCGCCACCCTCTGGTTCATCACTGCCACCCTCTGGTTCACCACTGCCACCCTCTGGTTCACCACTGCCACCCTCTGGTTCACTACTGTCACCCTCTGGTTCATCACTGCCACCCTCTGGTTCATCACTGCCACCCTCTGGTTCATCACAGCACCCTCTGGTTCACCCCTGCCACCCTCTGGTTCATCACTGCCACCCTCTGGTTCATCACTGCCACCCTCTGGTTCATCACCGCCACCCTCTGGTTCACCACTGCCACCCTCTGGTTCACCACTGCCACCCTCTGGTTCATCACTGTCACCCTCTGGTTCATCACTGCCACCCTCTGGTTCACCACTGCCACCCTCTGGTTCATCCCTGTCACCCTCTGGTTCATCACTGCCGCCCTCTGGTTCATCACAGCACCCTCTGGTTCACCACTGCCACCCTCTGGTTCATCACTGCCACCCTCTGGTTCATCCGTGCCACCCTCTGGTTCATTACTGCCACTCTCTGGTTCGCCACTGCCACCCTCTGGATCATCACTGCTACCCTCTGGTTCATCACTGCCACCCTCTGGTTCACCACTACCACCCTCTGGTTCACCACTGTCACCCTCTGGTTCATCACTGCCACCCTCTGGTTCATCACTGCCATCCTCTGGTTCAGCACAACACCCTCTGGTTCACCACTGCCACCCTCTGGTTCATCACAGCACCCTCTGGTTCACAACTGCACCTTCTGGTTCATCAGAGCACCCTCTGGTTCGCCACTGTAGTTTATGGGGAGAAAGAACACCTGCCACCCTCTGGTTCACTACTGTCACCCTCTGGTTCATCACTGCCACCCTCTGGTTCATCACTGCCACCCTCTGGTTCATCACAGCACCCTCTGGTTCACCCCTGCCACCCTCTGGTTCATCACTGCCACCCTCTGGTTCATCACTGCCACCCTCTGGTTCATCACTGCCACCCTCTGGTTCACCACTGCCACCCTCTGGTTCACCACTGCCACCCTCTGGTTCATCACTGTCATCCTCTGGTTCATCACTGCCACCCTCTGGTTCACCACTGCCACCCTCTGGTTCATCCCTGTCACCCTCTGGTTCATCACTGCCGCCCTCTGGTTCATCACAGCACCCTCTGGTTCACCACTGCCACCCTCTGGTTCATCACTGCCACCCTCTGGTTCATCCATGCCACCCTCTGGTTCATTACTGCCACTCTCTGGTTCGCCACTGCCACCCTCTGGATCATCACTGCTACTCTCTGATTCATCACTGCCACCCTCTGGTTCACCACTACCACCCTCTGGTTCACCACTGTCACCCTCTGGTTCATCACTGCCACCCTCTGGTTCATCACTGCCATCCTCTGGTTCAGCACAACACCCTCTGGTTCACCACTGCCACCCTCTGGTTCATCACAGCACCCTCTGGTTCACAACTGCACCTTCTGGTTCATCAGAGCACCCTCTGGTTCGCCACTGTAGTTTATGGGGAGAAAGAACACCTGTCCAGCCTCAACCGGGGGCTAGTTAATGTGTTACTGAATTTGAGCTTCAAGTCCGGCACCTGCTTCCTTATCTGTAAGTGCTTTCTGTTGTGGTTTACTTTTTGTGACAGCCTGGAGCATTGCACCATAATTGTAACTATTGTCTGACCCTGCTTCGAGGGTCAGAGCAGCAGGGTCAGAGAATAGTTGCAAGTAGGCAACAACTCTGGAGGCGCCACTTAGGAAGCACTTACAGGGTTACAGCAGGTGCCCAAGTTGAAGTTAATTTCTTTGTAACCAATTTGTAAATGGTTACAAAGAAATTAGATTCAACTTGGGCACCTGCTGTAACCCTGTAAGTGCTTCATGTACTTCAGGTTTTGAAAATCCGCCCGAAAGCGATTTTGCAGATTTTTCTGCAATTTTGCGAGATTCCCGGACTGCCAAATTGCAGAAAATCTGCAAGTTCCGCGAACGGAACAGATTTTAGGCCCATGCTTAGAGTTTCTCCTTCTCTGTGATGACACCAGCGCATGAAGGCAGCGTGAGGCCCCCGTAGCTTGCTCCCGGTCCAAACATCCAGGGGCACCTCAGTAGTAGTCCTGCTCCACTGTCCCAGAACCACTGCAATTCGTGGGAGATCCGATCCGCCGACCGGTAGAGAGAGCTCCGCTATGCCCTCACCTGCAATGCTGGAGGCTCAGGTATTACTGCCCCCTGCAGCCCCAAGCTCTTAGCTGTGAGCTCAGCCCTCCACGCCTCCTCATGTGTCACCGCTTACCGACGCTCCTCCTCTGCTTCTGGCATCACTGTGAGTGGTAAGCTGGAAGGTAGGAAGACCACTTCACCTTTCCGTGAAGGCCAGGACAGGCAGCCGCAGTCTGCAGCTTTACAGAAGCCAACTCCACCAATGGCCCGGCTCTCACCGTAACACTGTTACACTGCCCAGGCCACCATTTTAGGTAGCAGGGCCCGGGCTGCCAGGATCGTCCGTTGGGACCGTTCCTGGACTCAAGACCCATCCCAAACCAGTCCCTCGGATCGCTGCTCTGTTCTGGTGCTCAGACACAGGTCTGAAACTCGGCTACATCGCCACGAAGCAAGTGGGCGGCCAACAGGAGCAAGGAGGCAAGAGAGGCACATCCTACCCACTCGCCATCTTGGTCATGCCCCTATTACAATAAATATTGAAGTGCTACATGCAGAGCTGCTTCGTGGGACCCTGAATAACTAGTTTGACATATTGATAATAAAGTGCTGCATGCTTGGTTTAAATTATCCTCCCATATGGGACAGGTGCCCCCAAGGTGTGGTGTGCTTCATTCTCTTGTCTCACCCTCAATGCCTTGATTTACATATTCAATGTAAGGTACCACCATAACTTAATTTTTTCTTAAAACTTTATACAACAGATTGGTCTTAAAATACAGTACAATTATATGAAAACCTAGATGAAAAACTAATTACAATTGCGCATGCAGGTCTTCTTTAATGTTGAGACCTATAGGGACCATCATATTAAATCTCAAAATGTGTTTGGAATCTAATTGCCTTAGGCATTGTTCCCTATTGCCTCCCCTGCTGCGGACTGGTAGTTGATCGATAGCAAATGACTGCAAATTCTCCAAATTACTATTGTGTACCTGCTCAAAATGTCTTGTTACCGGGTACGAGGAGTCCTTATTGACAATTGCCTTGAAGTGCTGTAGGACCCTCAGATGGACACTCTGAACCATACTGCCTATATACATTTTTTGGCATGTATATTTTAAAACATATAGCACTTGGTCATTCTTGCAGTGTAGGGAATGTTGAATTGTTCACTGTTGATCCGTGCCAGGTATTTCAACTAGTCTAATATTCACATCATATTTAAAGGCCTTACACCTTTGACATTTGGTAAAACTTCCTCTGCCACACTGCCAAGAACCTCCCATCAGAATATCAGGGCTGCTGACTACGTGATCATCCCTAATTGACCTGACCTTCCGAAATTTTAATAACGTCTTTATACTGATTGTTTTGCCTATCGCGGGATTACTGCTTAGTAGATGCCAATTCTTCTGTAGGATCAGTCTCGCCTCCTTGTGTCTGGTATTAAAACCTGTGATGAATCTGAGGTCTTGTCCCGAGTTGTTCTGCCTCGTCTCTAAAAATTGGAATTAGTCCCTCTCTCTGAGATTGGCTTTTGTTCTGGCTTTCCTTAGTGTTTTCTTACTAAACACGCCGGAAGCTCTCCCGTCATAGAGCAGAGGGCTATCGAGAAGTCAGCGTACCAGAGGCTGCATCCTGGCGCCGTTACTGCACGGTTTGATGCACGAAGCATGCTATGAGCACGTGCCCCTCATCGCGTTACTACTTGCTTTTCACCCAATCTACGATATCTACGCACTTTCCCTGATACATCAGGACTCCTTTTGTTGTACATTTTGACAAATCAAGTACGCTATTAGCTAGCGCCCCTCTTTGCGTTACTATCTGCCTGTCACCCTATTTGATGATACCCACGCTCATGCCCCGATACGATAGGTCTTTCTATGTTGCATACCTAGGCATCATAGAGTAGCCCATTCCTCTACAGTATTTAGAGCTGCTATCTTTTTAAATATCCTCCGGTCAGACATCGCAGCACCAGCTGGTGAGAGCCACGTGACCCAGCTCATCCGTTTCGGTTCCCGTGTACAGACAGACTGTTGCACATAAAAGATGCATTTTTAATCCATATCCTATAATCAACCTTCGTGGTCATGACTGTTCTACCCATTGAGAAGTGTGGTTCAATGATTAGAGCGGTACAAAAGGGGGTGGTGATGGACGGAGCAACTGAATCAATCAAACACTCACACCCAGTCAAAAGATCTGGGTTAAATCCATCACCGTTCTTTAGCCCACTCTGCCACCCCAGTTCAGACATGGCTATATGCAAATCAGTCTGACCCTGTGCCTCATGGGAACAGTCCAGCCCGAACTGCCAAGCCATGTCTTCCCTGGAACGGAAACAAGCTTCCGAGGACCGGTTTCTGGCATTCCAGCCGTCTTCAGCCCGGCTTGCTTGAATCCAGTGGTAAAGTGAGAAAGGGACTCACGTCTGAGAACACCCTGCCACACTTATGGCGGCCAAAAGCGGTACAAAAGGGGGTGGTGATGGACGGAGCATCTGAATCAATCAAACACTCACACCCAGTCAAAAGATCTGGGTTAAATCCATCACCGTTCTTTAGCCCACTCTGCCACCCCAGTTCAGACATGGCTATATGCAAATCAGTCTGACCCTGTGCCTCATGGGAACAGTCCAGCCCGAACTGCCAAGCCATGTCTTCCCTGGACCGGAAACAAGCTTCCGAGGACCGGTTTCTGGCATTTCAGCCATCTTCAGCCCGGCTTGCTTAAATCCAGTGGCAAATTGAGCAAGGGACTCACGTCTGAGCATACCCTGCCACACTTAAAACAAAAATATATGTTAAATACCCCGCGGGGCCCTTTGACCCCCTAGGTTTGACGTGGGGGCCCTTTTATAGCCCCCACATCAAACCTAAGGGGTCAAAGGGGGTCTATCCCTGACGCCTTATGGTCATTTCCCCCTTTGTTTTAGCCACCTCTTGTGTCTCGATTTGACCGAGACACAAGATGGCGGCCGCTCCGGACTGTTTCGAATGTTTGCAGACACCCGAGAGCCAATCAGCTTTCCGTGTGCACCTCGCGTGGCGCGCCCGGAGCGCTCCCCGGGGCGCGTACCGGGGCGCGGCTATAGATATATATATTTTTTTGAACCTAAATTACTCAAAATCCACTGGAGCACATATCTTGAGACATAGCAAAGGCACATCGGGCTACCAGTCCCTACAATTTTGCCAAGTTTGGTGTAAATCCATTCAGCCGTTCGGGCTAAAAGTGAAATCGACCCCCCTATGGAAATGAACATGGGGAAAACGCGTTTTGGGACCCCCCTTTTCTCTCGGCCCCGGCTTGACATATCCCCCCTAACTTTCAGGGAAGGACCGGGGCGCGGCGAGGCCATTTTCAGGAAATTTTCAGGCAGATTCGTCAACCGGCGCCAAAGTTATTCCAAATAGAATTTTGAGATTTAACATTGAAAAAAATCCTAACTATAACTACCTACTGGCGACCGCTAGTAGGTAATATATATATATATATATATATATATATATATATATAGGTTACCAAGCACACTTCCTCTCGATAAAGGATGGCACCGACTCCGTGAGTTTACTCAAGTTTGAAGTTTTATTTTCAAAGCTGCAAGAAGACGCGTTTCGGCGGAAGCCTCCGCCTTGCTCACTTCATCTACCCAAATGCTGTTACAAAACATATATACCTCTGTGCAAACACAGTTACTTCACTGTGATTGGTATCTAGTTACCACGGTGACACTTAGTTTTGTCATGTGGTGTGGCAACAGACATAGAAGAGTCACTATACATCATCCCAGTGACTCGTGCAGAGCTACATCATTATACAAGGGAAAACATCTGAAATTGCTAGTATTGGAGCATAAATTACTTTGCAATATAAATTCAAATATCAGGTTGATATAGTGTACATGTTATGTTACATATTTGTATAAGATGGCACCAAGATGTATAGCGTTACCTGTAAGCAAAAAACGGGTGAGGATATAGATGGAGTCCAAATAAGATTTCACAGTCTCTGACAGATACTTGGGGGAATATATTCAATACCCATAATTATAATCAACATAAATTGGGTAACTCGACATCTAGAGCTTGTGGGTAAGTTCCCTCATAAAGGTTAATGATAGTCACAGGCCAGTGACAATGGGTCATACTGAAAAGTTAAAATAAATAGAATCCATTCAAAATAGCAAGTTACATTTACCATGGTACAAAGTATACACAAAGGTTACACAGCAAGAACTGGAGAAGAGATTTGCAAGGAGAGGGTTTAGTAAGAACGAATGCATATAAAAGGGGTACCCCTGAAACAGGTTCCCAAATCAGGGAGGATTGCATGAGGGTAAGAATATAAACACCAAGCACCAATTACAACATGAACAAATAGATATGTGAAAAAATCTTTTTAATTCACTGTTTTATATAAATATATTTTAAAGACAATAAATATACAGTAATTCACGCAAATACATAAAGCAGATATTGTTACTAAAACAAGTCAATAAATGTCAGGTCAAAGAATAAGAGGTCAAAACAAAATACAGGATTATTAAGTCATAATGATGAAGAGCATGGCTAGGGAATGTGTTCCTACGCGCGTTTCGGCTAAAAAAGCCTTTGTCAGGAAGCCATGTTTTCAAGGGCAAAAAGGTATGACCTAAAATAATTGAGCTACAGTCCCAACGGGTTAATGTAAATTGATACTTGTATAGCACACTACTCACCAGCAAGGGTCTCAAGGGGCTTGTACGAATACCGCTGTGGAACCCATCCTGGCTTTCCCTGTGAGGCGTCCACTCCTGGGCACCCCCAAGGTGGAGGCCAGGCATCCTTAGCGTTGTGGGGGCCGTTGCGGAGATTAAGCAAGCTATTGCCCAGAGTTGCAGAGTGGGACTCCATGATTGGAATAGGCATCGAGGCGAGAATTATCAGGTCTGTGGAATTTTTGAGCCAAGACCCGCCGAGGCGGGGAATTTAACCCTGGTCCCGGGCTAGACCTCTGCACCAGGGTCTGCCACTCTAATCATTGAGAGGTACAAAAGGGGGTGGTGATGGACGGAGCATCTGAATCAATCAAACACTCACACCCAGTCAAAAGATCTGGGTTTAATCCATCACTGTTCTTTAGCCCCCTCTGCCACCCCAGTTCAGACATGGCTATATGCAAATCAGTCTGACCCTGTGCCTCATGGGAACAGTCCAGCCCGAACTGCCAAGCCATGTCTTCCGCGAGCCTCATCTCCAAGTGGAGCAAAGATATGTGTGTACCATACACAATGTGCCCTCTAATTTGTTTCCTCCGTGTGCGGCAGTGGAGGGTCTCTGTGCACTGCAACCATGGCTATGTGCGCCAGGAACCAGACCACGCGTGTTTGCAGTGCCAAATGTCACTCCGAACGTTTACTTAAAAAAGTGAGATGGTGCATTTTCACACATACAGAACCATGTTAAGGGTCTTAAGGTTTGTTTCTTTCTTTTTTGAAACCATGACTGGTTTTAAGGTTTATGTATGGTCATGTGCATTGTAATGTTTTCTCATCAACTGTTTTTTGTCGATTGTGTTAATGTACATTCACTGTTTGAATTGTGATGTCTCCCCTGTTCTGAACATATGTGAATAACTATGCTCAATTAAAAAATAATGAATAATTGAGCAGATAAATACTCCAAACCATATGATTGTTTCTTGGTTTGCCATGTGATATTTGCATAACATGAATGTGATGACTAGATCCTCTTTGTTTTTCTAATAGTAGGCCCTTTCTAGTTGTCATTTAGGGCCATACCCCCTTTGATATGAAAACTTTCTAAAACTGGCATTTTCAGAGTTGTGACCTAAAATATGAATTTACCATTGAAGAGGATTTCAAATGACAATTCTGCAGACATTAAACAAGGCATTCCTACCTACTCCAAAACAAAATAAATCACTTATTAAATATAATTAGGTAATCCAATGTTATCCTAAGGGAGAGGTTGACCTTGAAATAGTGAACATTGGATTTAGAAGTTTTTCACTACCTGGGCATGTAAAACATAAAAGTATATATCAACCTTTTTAAATATAACACTTCCTGCCTTCTGGAATGTTTAGGGTTAACCTTAGAGTGACATATGCATTACAAAGGAGGGTGGTTTTGGCCTGGCACAATGTTTATATTGGCAGTTTGAAACTGCACATACAGGCAGCTATAGCGGAGCTGAGCCATATTTTAAAGGCCAACATAACTGGGTGGCTCAATAAGTGCTGCAGGCCCACTCTTTGCATATAACTCACCAGCCATGGGTATATGGTAACTTTACTAGGGATTTACAATTAAATTAAAACTGCCATTATTTGTGTAAGACAGTTTTACCATCCTTACAAGCACTTTAGCAGTGGAAGGTTTACAGAGTTCTAGAGCCAACAAAAACTAATTCAGCGAAACAGGAGGAATGAAGGTAAAACATTTGGGGAAAACCACACCAAAGGTGCCAGATGTAACAGGAAGGATATGGTTTGACTAGCATTAAACAATTCGGTGAACCAGGCGTAATACCACCACAGTGCATGACTTCTTGTTTCTAGATTCATAATGTTTTCACAACCCCACGTTTTAGTGAGTGGTCTATGTAACTCAGTGTTCTCTACCCATGGGTAAAATCAAATTATTGTTGGGTTATGGTCTTGTTTTCTTATCAAATAATTACTACCAATGTTTAGTGTAATTTAGTTTTCATGTCTCTGTAAAAGAAATGGGTAGAAAAATATGTTGAGAAAGTGATTACCTAAGAGCGCAACATTTGTCACAAGGTTAGGCTGCGATTAATTAACAATAACATGCCATTTGTTTTCATAGTTCCCATTTTGCTCATTAGACAACCGGGGTGTGAGTGGTTCCATGGTGAGATCCGGGACTACTCTCACCAAGCAAATGCCATTGTGCTGTGGAACCTTCCCAGACTTGGAATAAAGTTCACACTCAGCATATTTTGGAAAAGTGGTAAAGCCAGAATTAAACGTCAAATCTCCTAGGACTATGGCTAATGGCATTGACCCAAATTTTGTGGAGGAGGTTGGGTGTTTGTGTCAGCCAACCTCAGTGAATTGAACACCTTGTTTGGGGGTCTTTGCACTCTCTACCTTAACTGAGCCTGTTTCTACCACTCCTACGGCTTACAAGTAAGTGGCTAAAGGCATAAGGAGATTGTGAGGCCTATGATTCTATTTCATTTCAGTTCAATAATCAGGTTACTTCCTTTGTACACTTGACTCGTCAAAAGGAGCAAAATCAAGCAGAGAAGGCTTACCCCAGGGTGCAGGAGAGGGATCACGATTCAGATAGAGCATAATACAGTACTATCACATTTGTGACTCCTCTAGAAACTAGGAGCTTGGATTAGAGGGCAGCATAGATTGAAACTCTCAAAATAACTCCATAACTCACTGCCCACACCATGTACATGCCTCGTTTCCTGGATGCCCACCTTACACTCACCCCTCCTATCCCCACCCTGCTGGCCTCAATGCTGCCCTCGGTCACAGCAGACCATTCATTTTGGCCCCTAGTAAAACATTTGCGACTACACATAGTGTACACTAAATAAGCTCTTGTTGTGCCATGGGTAAATTTACACTATAAAAGTTCAAAACATACATTGCACTGGGGCCTGACGGAGACTGAACTAATAGTATTTTCACTCATAAGGAGTGCAGCCACATTACCACTAGGGGATGTGAAATCAAGCCGAACATCACATCATGATCTGGCAAAGTTGTGCATTGTATCCCTTGGGAAAAATGACGATGAAGGTCTAGCAATCATAGCATTTTGTCATTGACCAGAATGAAGATGATTGTCTACATTATGGTGGTCTGCAGTGGTTGTAATTCAAATCCTTAGGAGAACAAAGACACAACACAATCCCAGGTAACATAAAAAGATCATAGCTATGTCTCCATTCATGCACAAGCATTATTAAAGCTGGAAACACTATTGGGCGTGGGTCTCGATATTAGGCAAGAATAGCTGACTGTATGCACTTATGTTTATAATTTACACATAGTGTACTATTTGTGTGTGTGAATTCCATGGTATCATTCAGACCCAGGGGCTTTATTTGTGGTAAGGGCTTTATATTGCCAAGTCCAATCAGCACTTACACACTGCATATAGGCTACAGTAGCTGTTATGGGACATATTTTAAGGGGCTCTTTAAGTCGGTGGCACGATACGTGCTGCAGGCCCACTAGTAGCATTTAATTTACCAGCCCTGGGTATATAGTATACCAATTTACGAGGGACTTATAAGTAAATTAAATATGCTAATCAGTGTAAGCCAATTGTGCCATGTCTTTAGTGAGAGAACAAGCACTTCAGCGCTGTTAAGAAGTGCTAAAGTGCACAGAGTCCTAAGGGCCAACAAAAATGGGTTTAGAAAACAGGAGGGGTGAAGGCAAAAAGTTTGGAAGTGACCCTGCAGAGAAGGCCAAGTCCAACACCAAAACTACACCATCACAGATGACAGGTTATCCATACTAATCATTATCATGCCACATTGTGTAATTACTTAGCATATGTGGCAAAAAGCTAGTGCGAGCACATGGGAGCACCACACATTATCAGAACACCAGCAGCTGCTGTTTGCGGTGCTTGTGTTTTTGAGCATTTTTTTTTATTGCAAAATGTGTCCGTAGAGTTGCTGGAAGGTTCTTATGCAATGTAGAATGTGGATCCAGTGCAATAGAATGTGTCCTTATGAAGAAATGGGGTAGGTTAGGAGAAACTGTAAGAGAGAGCTGCAGGTAACTTGTTGAAGAATAAACTTGTATACCCACTACAATAAGCGTGTGGTGGATCTTTGAAGTGTCCTCACATTCAAAAGGGATGTAAGATTGCCTTTGTCGCTAAAATGTAGAGCCAAATACCAGTTTGGTATTTCTCAAAATTACATATCATTTTGCATAATTTTCCCAAAATTTCCCATAGTTTCACAAATGCAAATTACCCAAATTTTGCACATACAAAGGAGGGGTTAATGAGCTCCAGTTGTGGGGATTTTGGTGCCTTTATCCCTGATTTCCAGGGTCCACACCAAGTAAGCCCCTTTAGCACTTGATTCTCAGAGTGATGAAGCAAGCATTACAGGGCTTACTCAGGGAGGTGTCATGGAGTTAGAGACTTAGAATTCATTAACTCACAAAGTAACTCTCAATAAATAGCCTGACCAGCCAGTGCATTAACTTGATTAAATAAAATTACTTTATCCTACCAGCAACACAAACCAGGCAAATGTTTGGCTTTTTGTTTTCTTCTTTTAGAAATAATTTTCATTAAAAAAACAACAACAAAAAAACAATACACTTTTCAGACAGAGCTAACACTTGGCTGACAAATATTACAAAAGCGGGATTACATGTTTCATTTACCAATGCATAAGGTATATGTGCTTCCTAATAGGAAATGGCCTGAACTGGCTCATTTTTACCCTCAATGATATTGTAAAATAAACTTAACCTGCACCGTAATTTTAAACCCAGGGTTTGATATTGCACTACATACTGTGCTGTTGCAATCTGTAAACACTGTAAATAGCAGTAGGTTATAGGCAGCAGCATGTTTTCTGTGTTTTGTGGCATAAGCTCTAAACACATATTTTCGTATTTAAAAAAGCAACATTTCTGGTTTTCCTGTAGTGTGAGTGATTATAGAATAAACAGTTAACTAACGGACTAGAAATGTTCTAGGCATTCAAAAGATGTATTGATTTTGCTCAGGCTTGTTTAATGTTACCAGTACACCAGGCACAGGCATCACCATATGGGATACATTAATATGATTTTGCTTCAGCAGATTTCAAAATTATTTCACTTTAGGAGGATTCGTGTTTGTAAACTTTCCAAAATCCTGTTTATATTGAGAATGTGCTCCGTTGCAACACTACGAAATAGGACGTGAACGAAAGGGAATGGGCAATTGTAAATTTTCGAAACAAGATGATATAAACGTGTAGGCTAAACACATAAAATACTGGAAATGTCGAATACAACTTTAGTTTCTAACCAGAGATACAGTTGATGTGCAAATGTTCCTTATATCTGTCTCTGATGTCCTCTTTACTTAATATTGCACAAAAAAAAGTGAGGCTGCGGGGAGATATGTGCTTGTTTTTAAATATCCATGTTATTCGCAGCCCCTTCACGAGCTGCGCTTAACATGGATATTTAATTTCAAGCACTCAATCTGCACGCAGCCTCGCTTTACTACCAAACCAATACAGCTAGTCTACGAACAAGGCAGACTAGCCTAAAAAACACACGCTGTGTTTTGAAACGTGCTGTATTGTTCTGATAGTAGAGCGAGGCTGCGGGGGAGATTGAGTGCTTTTGTTTAAATATCCATGTTAATCGCAGGTCGTGAAGGGGCTGCGATTAACATGGATACCTAAATAAAGGTAGACAATCTCCCCCGCAGCCTCGCGGTACTAATAAAACATTACATCAAACGCTTCAGGGCAATAGAAAGAGCACACGCAAATGGGCACATTAAAACACTTACCTCATCAATTTGGAAATGACAGTTTTTCGCGCCGCGCGCCTTTTAAAAGCGGCGGCGGCGCGAATACTCTTTGGGATGTGCCCTCTGTGCGCGCTCCACATATGGCACTGCGCGCTCGGGGGTAGTGAAGTGCGCGGCCGCTCGGCCGCGCGGCTTATTGGGAACAGTGACCATACATGCAGTATGAGACATCTTCATAAGCCAAGTTGTGATTAAAATCCTACAGTCCCTAAATGTGTGCAACTAAAGGACCCCAAAATATCACCCATTTTTATGTAAAACTCAAAGTTGCCATGCTAGATACACTCAATAAAAATGATTGAATCAAATGTTACAGAGGAAACAAAGTATTTACACAAGTGATGGTGTAGATGTATCACGAGCGGGAAAGGGGGGTTAGGGAGTATGCTGCGTTAATTTATAAATGTACAGTTAATGCTTCATCGGCATTGAGCCCATTCGGGATCTTGGAATCCAACAAGATAATATATCTCGATTCCAGACGCCTCAGGGCATGTCTGCGATTCCCTCCTCTGATACTTTTTGCAATGCTGTCGATGACAAAATATTTGATGTCAGAACTGTTACCAGCATGTGCTTTGTGTATGTGCCTAGCCACAGGGTAGGTTTCATCATTGTTGTTTATAGCTCGCAGGTGCTGCAATATACGGACATGTGCCGGAACGATAGTGCTTCCAACATACCGTTTGCCGCATTTGCAAACAAGGACGTAAACTGCGTACTCTGTTTTACACGAGTAGCAGCCTCTGATAATATACGGTTTGTTTCTAAAGGGAACAGAAACCTCTTTGGTGTTCATGCCTTGTTTGCACGCTTTGCATTTTGTGCACTTGATGAAACCTCTTTGATTGTTTAACCAAATGGGTGGCTTAGTAATAGTCGGTGCACTGACTACAAGCTGGTTGCGCATCGACTTGGCCCTCCTAAAAGTAATTGAAGGACTTCTATCACACCACTGCCCTATTACTGGGTCATTTTGTATCAAAGGCCAGTGTCTCTGCAAGATCTTTCTCACGTGTCCACATAGTTTTTTAGTGCTGTTGTCTGGGTCCGATTCACTGTTCAATGTCGTTTGTTTGTTTGTAGCTGACTTACCTGTATCAGCATCTGCAAAGATATCTAATGCAGCTTCCTCCCTCTCCTTTTCCCACTCAGCAGCCATATCAGTCCTGGAAAATATTGTTCACTTGAGAAACTCACTGCCCGTTTCTAGCTTTTCAGAAAACTGGACTACCTCTCCCATGAACCCTTGCGTTTGTCACTGAATGGCTAACACACTGGATTTTCACCGTCTTACCTGACTGCCTGTGTTTGCTCTCCGGCCCTCACAGGAATCCAGCAATTCAGCTACCGATCCATGTGCAGCAAGACAGTCTCCTCAATTAATGGGTTTCAGGGGGCGCTGCGCGTCTCTCTCCTCGAGGGTTTCATCACTAGTAATCATGAAAGCACAGCGCTGCCAAAACGAGAAGGGTCGGTGTAGGATTCTCAGGAAACATGAATCCTTCGTATTGGTTACCAAGCACACTTCCTCTCGATAAAGGATGGCACCGACTCCGTGAGTTTACTCAAGTTTGAAGTTTTATTTTCAAAGCTGCAAGAAGACGCGTTTCGGCGGAAGCCTCCGCCTTGCTCACTTCATCTACCCAAATGCTGTTACAAAACATATATACCTCTGTGCAAACACAGTTACTTCACTGTGATTGGTATCTAGTTACCACGGTGACACTTAGTGTTGTCATGTGGTGTGGCAACAGACATAGAAGAGTCACTATACATCATCCCAGTGACTTGTGCAGAGCTACATCATTATACAAGGGAAAACCATCTGAAATTGCTAGTATTGAAGCATAAATTACTTTGCAATATAAATTCAAATAACAGGTTGATATAGTGTACATGTCATGTTACATATTTGTATAAGATGGCACCAAGATGTATAGTGTTATCTGTAAGCAAAAAACGGGTGAGGATATACATGGAGTCCAAATAAGATTTCACAGTCTCTGACAGATACTTGGGGGAATATATTCAATACCCATAATTATAATCAACATAAATTGGGTAACTCGACATCTAGAGCTTGTGGGTAAGTTCCCTCATAAAGGTTAATGATAGTCACAGGCCAATGACAATGGGTCATACTGAAAAGATAAAATAAATAGAATCCATTCAAAATAGCAAGTTACATTTACCATCGTACAAAGTATACACAAAGGGTACTCACGCGAGCCTCGTCTCCAAGTGGAGCAAAGATATGTGTGTACCATACATGCAGTATGAGACATCTTCATAAGCCAAGTTGTGATTAAAATCCTACAGTCCCTAAATGTGTGCAACTAAAGGACCCCAAAATCTCACCCATTTTTATGTAAACCTCAAAGTTGCCATGCTAGATACACACAATAAAAATGATTGAATCAAATGTTACAGAGGAAACAAAGTATTTACACAAGTGATGGTGTAGATGTATCACGAGCGGGAAAGGGGGGTTAGGGAGTATGCTGCGTTAATTTATAAATGTACAGTTAATGCTTCATCGGCATTGAGCCCATTCGGGATCTTGGAATCCAACAAGATAATATATCTCGATTCCAGACGCCTCAGGGCAAGTCTGCGATTCCCTCCTCTGAAACTTTTTGCAATGCTGTCAATGACAAAATATTTGATGTCAGAACTGTTACCAGCATGTGCTTTGTGTATGTGCCTAGCCACAGGGTAGGTTTCATCATTGTTGTTTATAGCTCGCAGGTGCTGCAATATACGGACATGTGCCGGATGGATAGTGCTTCCAACATACCGTTTGCCGCATTTGCAAACAAGGACGTAAACTGCGTACTCTGTTTTACACGAGTAGCAGCCTCTGATAATATACGGTTTGTTTGGTATCTCGAAGAAAGTTTGACTGTTCGAGAACATTTTTAAGCAAGCACCGATTTACCTGGGTGCATTACGCTCACTGGTCTCAGATATAGGCAGGATAGACATTGTAGTATGATAACTGGGTTCCCTCTCATTGTGTTTATTGTATAGCCAAATTGGGAAGACGAGGATATAACCTTATCAGATGCTTCTCACTCCTTCATGTTGTATACTTATCTGTGATGTAGCCAGAACAATGGCCAAAGGGATTGATGAAAGATCAAAGTACAGAGTATGTGAGTCTCAAAGTGCACTCATGTTTTTATCTGCAGCTAGTTTCTCCCAAGATGAAGTTTTCAGCTGACTAGCTGATCTTAAACTGTGAAGTAAATGTATTTCCAATGGACTTTTATGACCATCTGAACTGCATAAGTGTATACATTAAAAAAATGAATGTACAATGAGATCCCAGCAGCAATGTAACTGCCAGCCTTCAGTTACATTTGCACTCTTTGAAAAAGCAAAGCCACAATTGATTGTTAGCTATTGGTTCACACTCAGTTAGATCAGAGCAAAAATGGTCAACAATAATGAAACCGTATTGATCCCTAATAATGAAATTAAGTATGTTTTTGTTGAGAATGAACAATGACAGAATTTGTTTTTGTCAGTATAACAAAAAGAATGAGCCAACTATGGCGTTCTGAGCTGATTTGACTCCTTAAGTTCTTGCTCCCAAAATAAGATCACTGGATGAAGTAAAACCCACATGAACAATTTTAAGAAATGCCCTGAAAGCCTTAGATTTTTGACTCAATGACACATTTGGTGATGCCCTATACCTCCACAAGTCAACAATAATTCCTGAAGCTGTCTTAACTTTTTAAATCATTGTTTAATATCAGTAAAGCAAACTATTACAAATTAAAGTTCTTGAGTTTGGAACATATGCTCACAACATTGATGATGGCCTTGAAGATATAAGCGAAGAACTGGAAGACAATCCCATGAACAGACAGGCTTATGCAATGAAAATCTACTACCGTTTCCAAATAATATTTTATGAACTACATCATGGCAAAAAGAAAACTCCACTGCCCATGATGACTGCTCACACAATCTAAGACAAGTGCAAAAGTAGAGAGCTAATCACTTCAATTAATAGGATTGTTGTATCAACTAGTTATTATGACATAGTGGGAGAAGGAATTTATTAGCAGCTCCTGTTGTAAAATCTTGTGAATTCGACAGCACACCACTACTAAGTCACATTACAAAGGAAGGATTTGCAATTGCTACTCTTGGTAATTTTGATTTTTCACACAGCTCTTCTTTGTCTGGAACATCTAGCACGCTTGATACTGCAATGTTGCTTTTTCCAGACTGTATCATGGAAGTAGCTGCTGGAAAACAAGCTGTGTCAGCTGTATGTATAAACATATGAAGCTGCCTGCAAACTTAAAACCCAATTGCTTTGCCAACATGTGCAAAATCACTACAAACCATCAACACGTCCCAGTCTACCAGAAAGTTTAAAAGTGGCTGAGGACATAGATCATCTTTTACCTGATGCTGTGGTCTGCAAAGCTGATTTAACTGCATTTATCATAACGCTTATTCGGGGCGGACTGAAGGATGAAGAAAAGCCGGTTCCTCCATGGACTGGAATTCATCTGATCTCCCAGAAGACCATTCCACTGAAGAAAGTTGGGTTTCTACCAGTAATACCATATCCAGTCACAAACTATGCAACAGTATACAAAGCTCTAAACAATTTCCTAAATGTGTGTGTTTCTGGAACAAGAATGGCTAATTTGGTTTTGCATATCTTTTCTCAGAAGTGATCAAGGCACAGGGTGTACTTCATTCAAAAGACATAATGCAAAGCCAGCCACTGAACAATACACTCAGTTCAAAATCAAAAAACCTGAAAACCAAGTTTGAAGATTTTGTCAAAGAATATGAAGAAACATCTGAACTTTGCAAGTACTGAGGAAATGTTTTATACATGATAGGTCTAGTGACAAGCTTGGTACATGCTGATCGCGAAGGTGGTTTGGAGCTGCATGTGAAGACTGTGGAGTCACTGATTACTGTGTTTCACAAGATCAATTGCATGAACTACCTGCAATATGGGTCCTGGTATTTGGAAAGAGTGAAGAACCTAGAGGTGGATAAAACATACCTCTACAGAAAATGTATCCAAATACATTTTTTGGTTAAATACAGAGAGAGAAGGTTCAGTGCTGTGGATCCAGATAAGAAACTGGAACAGACAATCCAGAGATAACAGATGAGCTCCAAGCCAATTGTTGGTCAGACACTTAAAAGTGAATATGTTCCTGGATGGTGGGTTGTTTACCATAAAGTCCTTTTATTTGCAATATTTTGACAGAGATGACAAACTAAAAATTAATGGACTCTTTTTTTTTTTAAACTCTTCCCCACCAAGGATTTGTGGGAGTGAGAGGGAAACGTTTTAATAAGCATGTTGACAGCCTTCTTCGTGTCATGCAACATCAAGGGGGTTTCCTTACACATAATGGCAAAAAGTAAACTCCACTTCACATGATGACTGTCCACACAATCTATGACAAGTGCAAAAGTAGAGAGCTAATCTCTTCAATGAATAGGATTGGTGTATCAACAAGTTATAATGACATAATACGGAGCAGGAACTTGTTAGCAGCTCATGCTGTAAAATCTTGAGAATCAACAGCACACCACTTTCGAGTCACTTTTCTAGGAAAGTATTTACAATGGCTGCTCTTGTTAATTTTGATTTTGAAGACAGCTCTCTTCTTTGTCCGGAACATCCAGCATAAATGATAATGCCATGTTGCTTTTTTAAGACTCTACCAATGAAGTAGTTGCTGGAAAACAAACTGTGTCACAAGCCATTAACTCCTCCCAGTCTACCAGAAAGTTTCAAAGTGGCTAGGGACATGGATCTCCTATCTGATGCTGAGCTCCTCAAAGCTGATTTAACAGAATGTATCATATTGCTTATTTAGGGCGGACTGAAGGATGAAGAAAAAACTGTTTGAAATGACTGATTCTGTGTGACTACACAACTTTATGACAAAACAATATGTGGATAATGATATGATGGCACATCTACTAGATGCCCTGGAACATGGATTGAACTTTTACACAGACCTGAAGCTGGAGAGGTTTGTATTGAAAGAGAAAAATCTCTTCTACATAACCATTAAAGCTAGACTTCCAGGCTTTAATTGCAATAGTAAGTGTTTTATCCAAACAGTCACTAGAAAAGAGGTTACAAAGAAATATCTGCAAGCACAGAGGGAGATGAATGTATCAAAATAAAGGGGTGTATTTATCAGTTACATTCTGTCACATGATCTTTTTCCAACATCTCATTATTTTATGGCGTCGCTGCAACCAAACCAGTGAAGCACAAGCACGTACAACAGCTCAATAAAACATTTCACCTGATGAATTTCAATTAAAGAAGGTGCCCTCATTGAAAACTGCTGTTGTGAGCTATGTGCCACAATTGCGAATGGTCAAGATTTCTTCCTTGCGAAACTTTAGAGAGGTCATTCAGACAGTTCTACAGATATCAAAGTCTGTGTGCACCTTGCAAAAACTGCACAATACTTTTGACAGTTATCATGAACTATCTGTCAAAGAATGTGAGAGAATCAGACAAATGTCTACAAGTGGAACAATTAACCTCGCCTGCATCATAAATTCAACACCTATACCTGTGGAACTTGATAAAGTCTGGTCATCAACATTAAATGAGATGAACTTTGAGATGTTAACTCACCAAAACATTGCTAATGTTTCAGTGAACACTGAATTTCCAATTATTGCAAGTGGAATGATTGTCAAGGAGGAGTTGGTGCCGGCAGAGATATATTCAAAAGGTTCACGCCATATTGTTGAATAACTTAACAGCAAATTGGAAGAAGCTGAAATTTGTGTTAAAAAAATCCAATAAGTTGATAGACGGAGTGCCGGAACTTTTCAACTGCTCACTCCAGTCACAGATCTGGGTTTATTCATTTGTTCTTTTGCTCACTATGCCACCCCAGTTTGGATTCAGCCATATCCAAATCAGCCTTGATCCTGCTCCTCATGTGAACAGTACAGCCCAAACTGCCAGTCCAGGCCCACCCTGGACCAGAAATAGGTATCCTGGGACCAGTTTCATGGTATTACCCCTCATCAGTCAGGATAGCTAATATTGTACCACATTTTGAGTGGGGTTTTTCAAATTGTTCCAAACGCGTCAATGTCCAGTCAAATGACACAGATGTTATTATTGTGCTACATAGATTTGGTGCAATGTTCATAAGTCAAGGATTGTTAGAGTTATGGATACGTTATGGAATAGGCGAGAAAGACACTTAATTCTGCTTCATATTCTGTTCAAGAAACTTGACGGAGAGATGTCCAGTGTTGTAATCAAGGTGCATATTGTTACAGGTGATGTCACTATGAGCCAAATTTGGAACGAATCTTGGAGCTTTAACTGATGAACCTGTGAAGTTTCTAAAAGTATTTGCTGAGACAGAAGAAGAATGTGACTTTAATAACTGTAAGAGGGCGGGTTTGATAAACAGGCGTAGAGGCGATAGTGGTGGTTTAAAGGAAGAAGCTTTATTTAAAGAAAATTACGATGTGATAGGAACTTGTAAGGTTTCTTCGAAGTGTTCTTCTTCTTCTGAGGTTTCTGGGGAAGTGTCAGGTGATGAATGGTCACGTGTGGTCTTCGCCTGGTCTTCTGGACGTGGTAGGTCTCCCCGGTGGCTCATAAGAGAAGGAAGGAATAAAGGAGGGGTCCATGAGAATAACTATAATAAATTTGAAGAGACGTTGTTTCCCTTCACCACACCTTTGTTTCACTGCCAGTCAGTAGAAGGGTGATGGAGCATGCACACAATAGAGAAGTCCGAGGTAGGTTTAGGGCTGGGGCAAGAGTTTTATGGTGCCTGGGGTAGAAAAATCAGAGTGCTCACAATTTTATAGTGCTTAAGAGGAGGTATTAAGTGTGTTCACATATTGCCCATTAGAAGAAAAACATGAAGAACAGTGCGCTGCGCATGCTTGGTTTGAGTATTTCACTATCACGCGCTAGCACTGAGAAGCAAAACAAAGCCAAATACACCCACTTTAAACAATCCCTCCCCATACCGTTCCCATCCGCTACCCGCTTCAGTTTCCCTAGAGCCGATGTCACTCACCGACCCTGCCGTAACTCTTCCTAGAGTCACGGCCGCTCTCCAGCATCCACCGGACACCACCAGTCCTCACACCAGCTGTCTTCGTCGACGTCCGGTTCAGTTCATGGGCTGTCTGGAACTCTTCAACGGGTCCCGCGTCTTCCTGCACCGGGTCCACGTAGCCTTCATGGGCTCCTGCCTCTTCAATGGGTCCTGCGTCTTCTCTCTCCGTCTCTGCCGATAAACTATTTCCTCCGTCTTCCGCGTGGACAAATGTTTGTTCCGCCCTCGCCTCTTTGTAAGCGTCTCCTATTCGTCCTGTCGTGCTGTTTCCAGGTGATTCCTCCTGCACTTCCGGGTCATTCCTTTCACCGCGTCTGAGGGTCTGAGGAGAAACAGCAAAGGAGCGTGGTTGTTGCAGGCCGCCTTGAAGGTTGCAAAAGGTATGGTTCTTTTCTTATTTCAGTCTCCTTCTCACAATAACGTAGAAAATTATGTTATGCATGTGGAAAACGATTTCTAACTGTCACACATTTGACAATCTTCGACACAGTGAGTTCAAGAGATCAGTCCCGCTTAGTGACCTTCCACCAATGTCATACTCTGTGTGTGGACACATTAAAAGAGCTTTCTACTTGATCAAATGATGTGTAAATGTTTTCGATAATGCATATGTAGAGGAATATCCAAGTGAATTTGGTTGGGAACATATTGATGGGGTGATAGAACCCAAAATATTTCTAAAGCCTCTACCCGAAGAACTTACATGTCCATTCACTTGCAAAGCCTGAGCAACAAAAAGATGTCCCTGTTAATATGCTCTTCTCAAAAGTTCAACATTTTCCAACAGTACGAGTGATTGCCGAAACAAATAAATAAAGTGAACTATGATAAAGTGTCTACAACAGGAGTGATAAACATTATTTTCTTTTCAAATTCAGATCATAAACATTGTATGGTGTATACATAAAAGGATAAAAAACTATCAATATTTGTTTCATTTCTATATGTGTCTATTATAGCCGCCATTTTGGAAAAGGGTTCCTCTTGGAGGTTATTTTCTGTTTCTATAAAACTACTTGATCCCCAAAACCTATGATTTGACACCAAAACGAAGTATATAGGTCTCAAGGTTCCTGAAATCATCATCACTGCAACACATCTGCTGTTTTAACCAATTTTGTCCAGAAAAATTCAGGCCGGATCAGCAATGTCTATCTAAGCTAAATTAAATCTCTAATGATCTAAAAACAAAAATCAAAAATGAAAATCTCTGGACAAGAAATATTTTACGGAGGTGTATCAGGGGGCTGTGATTTCAAGCACTAACTGAAAATATTTGTGTGATTTGGAAGCACTCTGACCTGAGTTAAAAAAACTTCAATGGTTCTCTAAAAAGGCAAAGTTACAACAGGAGCTGTGTATAGCCAATTGCTACCGCAACAATACTGCCTTTAGTGTAACTGTTAGAGGATAGATGGCCTTCTTCACAAAAAACTTCAAGCATGGTTAAACTGGTCATTGAGTCACCCAGACATTTTTCCAGTGGGCTGCAGGCTGAGATCAACGGTCTTGTTCCCATAATCATCAATCAGGGACTAAATTGGTCTGAGCCACCCTCCATTTTCCCAGTTGACTGCAGGCTAAGGGGATTTTTCACAGTATGACAAACTGCCCTAACATGAAGAAAGCCCTCATGGCCCATTTTTTTTTGTAATTTGTTTTTATTGAGAAAGGTTTGTGACAGATAACCATAAATTATTGGCATACACTATTAGTAAGTTGCACTCATCATCATATATGTTACAGGGGTTAAGAACAGAAATTTTAGGAAGTTACGTCTCTGACCACATTCCTACGCATTTCTAATTCCACCACGGGTGATACACACATCTATCCCCTGCAGGTGTTTCATTTTGACAATTTTTTATCCCATTTCTTCGGGCACGCCCTGGTTATAAATACATCTTTCTCCGCAATCATGCACCTGTCCAATTCTTTCAACCATACAGATACAGCAGGTGGTGCCACTCCACACCATCCCCATGCCAGTTCTCTTTTCACAACTTGTATCCCAATGTCACCAGTTGCTGTTCAATCTCAGTCAGGTCCGAATCTGCCCATATGTTTAAGAGGCATAGGCGGGACGTCAGGTTCACCGTTTTTCCCAGTGCAGAGTGCATATGATTCATGGCCGTCTCCCAGAGACTGCGCACCAGCGGGCATTCCCACAGCGTGTGCTAGAAGGTAACCTGCTGTTTGCATCCCTTCAGACATAGGTCATCCTGCTTCGCCCCAATTTTAGTAAGAGTTGTCCCCGTCATATGAGACGGATGCAGAATCCTAAGTTTTATCAGTCTAAACCTAAGCGTGATGGCCGCCTCCCTATGTGACATAAGAGCAAATCGCCAATCCCCTTTTTCAATCAACCCCAGGTCTCTCTCCCACTTTTCCTTGAGCTTGCCGATATTATCTGTTAAATTTTTACTGAGTTTTTTGTACGTCAAGGAGACTTACAAAGCTTTAGACTGTAGTGGCCCATCAAGCAGCGATCCTCCAGAGGGGACGAGTCCAGTATGTCCTCCCAGCTCGGGAAGGCTGCCCGTAGGGCAAGTCTTATTTGCAGGTACCTAAACACCTGTCCTGGAGCCATTTGGTAGATCCTCTGAAGATCTTCAAATTTGAATATCGCCCCCTTTTTAATCATGTCTTTCACTGTCGAGATGTCTATCCTATCCCATCTTTCAAACCCTGGTTGATAGGACAGCATGCCTAGTTTCTGAGTGTACCATGACGGCGTTGTCTTAGTGAGAATGTCAGCCCATCCCAGCCGCGAGTTTACCAGATGCCAAATTTGAATTGTGTGCAGTGTCGGACCAACAAACTTTTGTCTCATGGCGCTGGATTACAGGGCACCCAGATAGCCCAAGTGGTCCATCTGGTATCTGTCCAGGGTGTAGGCCGGGTCCGTCAGTGAGGCGTACATCCAATAATTACCAGCCACCAACGGAGAGGCCCAGTAGTAAAACCTGAGGTCGGGCAACGCTATCCCCCCATAGTACCATCCTTTCATTCATTTTTGAAGAGCTATTCTAGGGGCCCTACAATCCCACAACAGTGTGCGTACCTCCCCTTCAACCGCTGCAAAGTATGCATCCGGAATTCGGTGCTGGCAGTTCTGGAGGATATACAAAAATTGCGGGAGTGCCAACATTTTAAAGAGTCGGCACGCTAATATTTTGCCTCCGCGGGATCCACAATAATTGAAGCGCTAGAGAGGGTGCCACTACTTGAAATATACCCCGATAGCAAATCACTTCCAGAGAAAGTTATCCCCGCAGTATACCTGTTTGATACTCAATGTCATAGCGCCTACAGGCATTGTTTGAATAACTGACTGGTGTAATTGTTTGAATAAATCGTTAGATTTGAATTTATTGTCATCATGTTTAAGTTTTTGAATTGTCCAGTTTTTTATGTGTTTATTAACATTTATTCATGAGGAATGTATAAATGAATGAAATGTGTATTCTTTTCTTGCTTCAAAAAAATGAAAGGATGTTTGAAATTAAGTTGAATTAATACAACTGTGAAAGTAAAATGCAATGACGTGATGCGTTGTATTTCCAAATCTGCATGAGTAACTAGCAGTTTCAAAACTGGTGGCCAGGTAATTTTTTTTGAAAAATATTGCACGTCCTACCGGACCCCCGAAACGGACATAACCCCTATAGTTTAAAGTTAAAAAACATTTTAAAGAGGGGAGCACGGCCCACCAAAGACAAAGGGAGCGATATCCAGTGTTTAATGTCTGCCCGCAGTCTCGCCCGCGGGGTCGCCAAATTATGGCTGTAAAAATGTGCTGGATCTGATGTGCCGGGTCCGATTCCCAGATTTTAAAATCCGTCCACTGCGACTACTAATGCACAGTTTTTGGGGAGGCGGGGAGCCTGCCCATGTAACACAAACAGTACAGACTTACCCCAATTAATGGCATACCCCGAGTACTTCCCAAAGTTTATAAAACTATCAAGGGCAGTATGTATGGACTTGTACAGGGAAGCGAGGTACAGCAATATGTTGTCGGCATATAAGGATATTCTGTCCTCGCATTCCATCGTCCATTGGAAGCCTCACACCATGACAGTTCGCCTGATCTAAGCCGCGAAGAGCTCCAGCATGAGGGAAAACAACAGTGGGGATAGTGGACATCCCTGTCTAGTGCCCCTTCTTAGCGTAAACGCCCGGGAAGTTTCACCGACCGTATAAATTGAGGGCCCAGTCCGGCCCTCTTTAGAAACTCAAACAGATATAGCCATTCAATAGAGTTGAATGCCATGGAGGCATCCAGGGACAATATGACTGCGTCCTCTCTTAGAAAGTCTCTGCGCGCCATCACATTATGTAGTCGGCATATGTTAAGAGCTGTATTTCTCCCTGGCATAAAGCCAGTCTGAGGAGATCACTGTTCCAAGGCGCGTGGCAAGTACTTTCGCCAAGACCTTAGCCTCCACGTTTATCAATGAGATAGGCCTGTGGGAGCTACAGTCGTCCACAGGCTTTCCCGATTTGTGAATAACAACAATACTAGCAATATGCTGGTCCACCGGCAGACAATAGCTTTCTGGATTTCCTCATTGGTCAGATCCACGTCCAGTGCTTCTCTATCTAGCTCTGAGAGAGCCAGCACATCACTGTCTGCCAAGAGTAGACGTGAGTCTTCTTCCATATATGCAGTGGAGGGAGAATATACTTTATCAAAGTGTCCGACAAATGCCTCCGCAATATCTTTGGGGTGAAGGAGAACCTCCCCGCTGGGTGACGTTAGTCGAGGCACCCAACTAGTACCCTGCTCCCTCCTTTCCAACCACTCCAAAGTCCTCCCGGCCCTGTCCCCCAGTTCACACAACCTATGTTGGGTAGTACTATGTGTGGCCATCATGTGTTCATGTGCCTTGAGCCTGTATTCATCCTCTAATTGCACCAATATTTGATGCCTGTTCGCGACATACTTCGTTTTTAATGACAAGGCATACCCCTTTATGACCACATTATATACCTCCCAAATAGTCTGTACAGACTCCACCCAGATTTTCAGTGAGATAGTTCCCTGTTTTGTTTATATATAGAGTTCCTCCCTGATATCAGGTATTTTTAACAACCAAGGGTTAAGAACTATAGTACTGCATGATCCGTGATTCCTCTGGGCAATGTTCGAGGATGTCTTAAGCTACCAATGGAGGCTCTGTATTTTAGGAAGTAGTCAATACGAGAAAGACTGCCGTGCACCCCAGAGAAGTATGTATATGTAGAGCCAGCTGTTTGTAACTCCCGCCCCACATCTGAGAGGCCTAGTGCAGTGGCAAATTTTGCCATGAGGTCATTAGTTCTGGCCCCCTGCCTCAGTGGGTTTCTGTCAACCATATCGTTCATAGTCAAATTGTAGTCACCGCCCATTATCAGGGTACCCTCAGGGAGTCCAGTCAACACTCTACCTAGGTCTGCCAGGGCCACCTTACCCAGTGCCGGTGGCAGGTAAACGGAAACCACATTAAGAGCTCTTCCCTCCCATTGGGCCTCGACCACAGCAAACCATCTCCCTGGGTCTGCCCATGTCTTGTGTACAATCAGGGGTTTGCTCTTTTTAACCAGGATACATGTACCTCTAGAGCCAGTGGTGTAATCAGCATGGACCAAGAGCTTGTATCCCCATCTAGTAAGGGCCTTGCTTTTGCTACCCACCAGGCGAGTTTCCTGCAGCAGCCCCAAATTCGGGGACTGTCTCTTTAGATATTGTTGGACAATAGCCCTCTTTATTTTGTCACCCAGTCCATTAATTTTCCAAGACAGGACAGAGAGTACTAGTTCCCCGTCAATCCCCATCCCATGGCACGTTGGTATCTTCATCCTTACAGGTCAACAGTACGGCAAATACGTCATAATGCACCATGCACTCGAGAGCAGCTCCACTTCCAAAACCAACATGAATACCATGACATAGCCAAACAATACAGCTACATTTCAGCTGACCACTAAAAACAACCCCACTCCCACCCAGTACCCCCCACCCTGCCCCCCTGCCAGTGGATTTAAAACTACCCACCCCCAAACATGGCAGAGTGCCTCTCTCCCTCCCCAGAATGCTGAAAATGCACGGGGTTAGTCAGCCCCTCCCCTGCATATACATATCACAATTTACAATATTGCCATCACCATTATGTAAATACTGAAGTTGTTGGCGAGCTATGTCCTTTAAGTCCACAATACTTTACCAGATCACCATCGCCCACCGTCAGTGTCCTGTGTGAGGTCGCTGCCGGAACCATGTCTCTGTATCACCACTCTTCCTCGATAAGTGGGGTCCGACGCTGTCTAGGTTTCACAATGATTGTCTCATTCTTTCTCCATAGCCGGACCGCCCCTGTCCGCCATGCCGTCACCTGGCACTTCTATACGGCCCCATCATCACTAAATCAAAGGAGAGAGGGAGGACTAGGTAAGCTAGTCTGAATCCCCGCTTTTATATATCAAAAATCAAGAAAGACTAGCTAGGTTTATACGGGTAAGACTCAATGGAGTATGTATGTCAAGGAAAACCAGTAGGTTTTATTAGAAAGCCCTCACCCACCAACCTAGTTGGTGGCATGCTTCATCATCGGGCCCACCACAGTGGCACCTAACGTGCCCCGGGTGTGCTTCGACGCCAGATTACTGCGGAGCTGGTATAATTACTGAGTGTGCAATGTGGTGAGTATGAAGGTGAAGATTAAAAAGCCATACAAAAATCCCAGCACCCGAGGGTAAAAACTATTTTAATGAAACTGGGTATCTGTTGGCACGTTAAAAAGGCAAACGGACACGGTGGAGTATGGATTATGACCTCCAGTGTCCTGTGTGGTCTACATGTTTCAGCCTGGCCTTTCTTAATTTGAAACAGGCTTTCCTCAGGACCAAGTGAGTATGTGTGGGGTTATAAAAATAATTTACAGTGAGTGTTTTTTGGATTTTATGTGTAGCACGCACTAAGGTGCTATATGGGTGAGAAGGGGATTCCCTCTCGCTTTGCTACATATAACATAAAAGGGGAGACATACAGACGTACAGGGTAGAGTCATATTAGCATATTATTGCAAAAACAGTCGTCATTCCACCGTCTTGTAAGGTGAGTGAGCGAACTATACAAGGCTAAAGTGTGGTCTTGTCAGTGGCAAGACTCATGTGATGGTTATCTAGACGCCGGTTGTAGTGGTGAGCTAGAAAACGAGAATGCCAATGTGAGGTAAGTGAAAGAAAATCAATTATTGTCCTCACACAGTGTTTAGCTGTTCAAAGCCTCCTTGGGTCGCCTGGCAGAGAAAAAGACCCTAAAAGAAGGTAGTATTGGTTTTATAAAATTATCCGACCTGTAAGGGAAGACCTCAACACCTTACCCCCACAGTTGCTGTAGCGCGCAGCCTCAATTACTCACGAAACTGTCGATCTGGTTCCCCCTTGGACCTGTAATCCTTCTGCGGCGCCCGGTTGTGAAAGGAGGGCTAGCCGAGCATGTTTATTTAAAGCTTCCGTAATTGTCTGCACCTGGGTCGGGGTAGAAACAGAGGGAGGGGTGCTGCGCTGAAAGCGCCATGTCATGCGCGCTCTGCGCATGCGTGCCGTGAGTAATGGTCCCTATTCAGCGCGTGAGCCTCTAGTTTGTGCTATTCCGCGCATGCGCGGGTGGGTAGAGGCATTGTGAAGCTACCCCGCATGCGTAGAAGAGTGTACTGGCGCTCATGGTTGCGCTAGTATGCATTATAACTCGTGGAGAGATCTAAAGGTGTCAGAAATGATAAATATGGACACTAAATGAGAGGAATTAAAATATGAAATTTTTAAGATTAGAATTGAGGTCGATCAATGTGAGAGAGATTGGTCTATGCACCGTGTAGTGAAGAAAAGGAAGCATCATACATTAAGTGTTAAACGAATTCCATGGTATGGAGTCGTTTAGCCCCTCAGTATGAGTGGATAGGCGGTAAATCCAACGTTGTTCTTTTTGGAGGACAAATCTTTCATTGTTTGCAGTTATGGGGAATTGTTCAATCACAGTCCAAGTGAAGTCATTTGGAGTGTGATTGTGGGACAGGAAGTGGTCAGTAAGTCTGCTTATATTTTTGCCACATCGGATGGTGCTGCGATGTTCCGTCATTCTTGTCCGTACCTTTCGGGTAGTCATACCCACATACCGTAGGCCACATCTGCATGTCATAAGGTACACCAGGTTAGCAGAATTACAGTTGGTGAACTGGCGTTGTGTCCATACCTTGCCTGGTTCTAGGTCCAGGGTTTTTGAAGGGGATGTAAGGTGGCATACACTGCAATTATTGCACGGTTGGTGTCCCGTAAGTTTTGGTAAGCCCCAAGCATTGAGGACAGTGTTGTCGTTAGTGGCATGGTTCGGTCTGGGTCTGGTGTGTACTAGGGAGTCTTTTAGATTCTTCGCCCTTTTATATGCGAATCTAGGTTTGTCCCAGTTTCGGTTGCCTGAGTTAATAATCTTCCAATTCCTGTTGATTATGTTGGAAACCTGATTTGACACGGTATTGTAAGTGGTGACGCATGTCAGAGTGGATTCCTCAGGAGGCCTTGCTGTTACCTCAAGAAGTGCCTCTCTGTTTTGGTTTCGCGCCCTCTTGCAGGTGGTGTTCAGGATCCTGGTGGGGTATCCCCTGTCTTCCAATTTATGGATCAAACTGGCTGATTGTTGTTTGTAGTCCTGAATCCGGCTGCAGTTGCGTCTTAGTCGTAAAAACTGACCGTAAGGGAGATTTTCCCGTAGAGGTCTGGGGTGGAAGCTGTCAAACCTCAAAAGGGAGTTCCTTGATGTGGGTTTGTGGTAGGTCGTAGTTGTCAGGCCATCCATGTCTGCCTTGATGTTGAGGTCCAGGAAGGCCAATTCAGAGGCACTGCTCGTACAGGTGAACCTCAGGTAGTTGTCACAGGTATTGAGCCACATGAGGAATTGATCCAGGGATTCCTGATTTCCTTCCCAGATAACCAGGATGTCGTCGATATATCGACGCCACATACTGATGTTAGCTGTGTAGGGATTGTTCACAGATTGTATGTGTGTCTTTTCAAAATGGGCTACATAAAGACCAGCTATGCTGGGAGCGAAAACGCACCCCATGCTTGTCCCATTAGTCTGTAGGTACAGCTTGCCCTCGTACTCGAAATAGTTGTCTTTTAATGCCAGAGTGGCACATTCCATTATAAAGCTGCGTGGAGTGTGATGGTTCCAAACAGTCCCCATTAAGACTTCCTCCAGTACTTCCAGTGTAGCGTCCTGCGGTAAGCTAGTGTATAGGCTCTCAATGTCTAATCCGACAAGGAGTTGGGTTTCCGGGTTGTAGTTGGTTTCTTTGATTACATTGAGAAGGTGTTTCGTGTCCTTGATGTATGATGGTGGAAGTTGTACCAGTGGATTCAGGAAGAAATCGCAAAAGCGTGACAGGGGCTCTAAGAGTGATTGATTCCCAGACACAATTGGTCTTCCCGGTGGTGGGGTTACTCCTTTGTGTATTTTCGGGAGAGTGTAGAAATATGGGATTTTGGCATTTTTGCTGCACAGGTAGTCGGCCTCCTGTTTAGAGATGTGTTCTGCGTCCCGGGCATTTTTTACCAAGATCTGTATCCTCTTGCTTAGTTCCTCGGTGGGGTCTTTCCTGAGTGGTCTATAATTCCTGGTGTCGCTGAGGAGTCTGCGACATTCCGTGTCATAATCTGTTTTGTCCATCAGCACGATACCTCCCCCCTTGTCGGCGGGTTTTATGACAAGGGCAGGGTTAGCCTGCAGGCGTCTTATTGTTTCACGTTCCCGATGGGACAGATTGTTGAAGGTGTTTTTCTCCTGTATATTCTCCACCTCAGTGTAGACTGCCTGTTCAAAGGCAGCAATCTCGACAGGTATACTGGCGGGTGGAGGAATGAACGTGGATTTTAGTCTGAGGCCTGTCTCGTTGGGGACTTCCTCTTGAGGGTCGTTGGACTCTGTTTTCTTTTCAAAGAAGGCTTTTAATTTAAGTTTTCTAAAGAACTCCGCCAGTTCCATGTGTAGTTTGAAGTGGTCCAGTTTGGCTGTGGGGACGAAAGATAGGCCCTTGTTCAGGACTGCTATTTCTTCTTCTGTCAATTCTGTGCTTGAAATGTTGAACACCAGCTGGTCTTTGGTTCTCACTGCTGTTGCTATTTGCTCGGTCCCGCCTGTTCTTTGGTTTTGTTCCTCGTGTTCGAGCTCACTGGTTCCGCTTCTGGTGTCCAGTGGACCTGTGGTGCATTTCTTCATTTTCCGCGATTCCTGCGGCCCTGTGATAAAAAAGGATATCTTTGATTTTGATTCCCTTGAAAGTATGGCATCTGCCCTGGTGCGTACATTGGAGGGAAACCATAGAAAGGGGGTGGTATTGGTCCAAATTGTGGTGGCCCAAAATTGTGGTTCTGTGGTGGACCCTGCCAGGGTTGCTGCCAGTGTTGGCCTCGTCGCCCTCTCCCTCTGGATTGATTGGATCCGGTGCTAGAATTGCTAGAGACCGAACTATTGTCCCCGGAGCTGTCGGAGTCTTTTTTAGCTGGGGTATAAGCATCGTCCGAATAAGGGTATGTCTTAGTGAAACTGAATCTCTTCAGATCTTTCTCAAAATTTTTAATTTTTGTCTGAGTTAGGTATTCTTTGTAGTCAGCCATCTCTCGGTTTTGATCTTCTAGTTTCTTTTTGAAACCAGTTAGGGTGGTCTTAAAATGGTTCTCAGTTGCCTGAATTTCGATCAGGATAGCATCAGAGAGTCGTTTGGCGGTTTTGATGATGAGGACGAGCCAGTCCCTGGTGCAATGCCAGGCGATCTGGGCCCAATCCTTCCTGAAAGTGGCATCATCTAGGAAGATTCTAGGAGCGTTGGTGACTATGAGACCTTTTGGAGCAGTGTTGGTGCGTAAATACTGTGCTAAAAATACCGGTCTAACACACACTGAAGATGACATCAGTGAAATCTTATCCGACCCGTCCCTTGCGGCAGACTTCAATATCCCCGCAACCATTGCACAGTCCTCGGATTGGGATGCACTAACTGAGAAGAAAAGGAACAAAATACAGACCATCTTACATGGCGTAATTCTAGCACAGTATTTACGCACCAACACTGCTCCAAAAGGTCTCATAGTCACCAACGCTCCTAGAATCTTCCTAGATGATGCCACTTTCAGGAAGGATTGGGCCCAGATCGCCTGGCATTGCACCAGGGACTGGCTCGTCCTCATCATCAAAACCGCCAAACGACTCTCTGATGCTATCCTGATCGAAATTCAGGCAACTGAGAACCATTTTAAGACCACCCTAACTGGTTTCAAAAAGAAACTAGAAGATCAAAACCGAGAGATGGCTGACTACAAAGAATACCTAACTCAGACAAAAATTAAAACTTTTGAGAAAGATCTGAAGAGATTCAGTTTCACTAAGACATACCCTTATTCGGACGATGCTTATACCCCAGCTAAAAAAGACTCCGACAGCTCCGGGGACAATAGTTCGGTCTCTAGCAATTCTAGCACCGGATCCAATCAATCCAGAGGGAGAGGGCGACGAGGCCAACACTGGCAGCAACCCTGGCAGGGTCCACCACAGAACCACAATTTTGGGCCACCACAATTTGGACCAATACGACCCCCTTTCTATGGTTTCCCTCCAATGTACGCACCAGGGCAGATGCCATACTTTCAAGGGAATCAAAATCAAAGATATCCTTTTTTATCACAGGGCCGCAGGAATCGCGGAAAAAGAAGAAATGCACCACAGGTCCACTGGACACCAGAAGCGGAATCAGTGAGCTCGAACACAAGGAACAAAACCAAAGAACAGGCGGGACCGAGCAAATAGCAACAGCAGTGAGAACCAAAGACCAGCTGGTGTTCAACATTTCAAGCACAGAATTGACAGAAGAAGAAATAGCAGTCCTGAACAAGGGCCTATCTTTCGTCCCCACAGCCAAACTGGACCACTTCAAACTACACATGGAACTGGCGGAATTCTTTAGAAAACTTAAATTAAAAGCCTTCTTTGAAAAGAAAACAGAGTCCAACGACCCTCAAGAGGAAGTCCCCATCGAGACAGGCCTCAGACTAAAATCCACGTTCATTCCTCCACCCGCCAGTATACCTGTCGAGATTGCTGCCTTTGAACAGGCAGTCTACACTGAGGTGGAGAATATACAGGAGAAAAACACCTTCAACAATCTGTCCCATCGGGAACGTGAAACAATAAGACGCCTGCAGGCTAACCCTGCCCTTGTCATAAAACCCGCCGACAAGGGGGGAGGTATCGTGCTGATGGACAAAACAGATTATGACACGGAATGTCGCAGACTCCTCAGCGACACCAGGAATTATAGACCACTCAGGAAAGACCCCACCGAGGAACTAAGCAAGAGGATACAGATCTTGGTAAAAAATGCCCGGGACGCAGAACACATCTCTAAACAGGAGGCCGACTACCTGTGCAGCAAAAATGCCAAAATCCCATATTTCTACACTCTCCCGAAAATACACAAAGGAGTAACCCCACCACCGGGAAGACCAATTGTGTCTGGGAATCAATCACTCTTAGAGCCCCTGTCACGCTTTTGCGATTTCTTCCTGAATCCACTGGTACAACTTACACCATCATACATCAAGGACACGAAACACCTTCTCAATGTAATCAAAGAAACCAACTACAACCCGGAAACCCAACTCCTTGTCGGATTAGACATTGAGAGCCTATACACTAGCTTACCGCAGGACGCTACACTGGAAGTACTGGAGGAAGTCTTAATGGAGACTGTTTGGAACCATCACACTCCACGCAGCTTTATAATGGAATGTGCCACTCTGGCATTAAAAGACAACTATTTCGAGTACGAGGGCAAGCTGTACCTACAGACTAATGGGACAAGCATGGGGAGCGTTTTCGCTCCCAGCATAGCTGGTCTTTATGTAGCCCATTTTGAAAAGACACACATACAATCTGTGAACAATCCCTACACAGTTAACATCAGTATGTGGCATCGATATATCGACGACATCCTGGTTATCTGGGAAGGAAATCAGGAATCCCTGGATCAATTCCTCATGTGGCTCAATACCTGTGACAACTACCTGAGGTTCACCTGTACGAGCAGTGCCTCTGAATTGGCCTTCCTGGACCTCAACATCAAGGCAGACATGGATGGCCTGACAACTACGACCTACCACAAACCCACATCAAGGAACTCCCTTTTGAGGTTTGACAGCTTCCACCCCAGACCTCTACGGGAAAATCTCCCTTACGGTCAGTTTTTACGACTAAGACGCAACTGCAGCCGGATTCAGGACTACAAACAACAATCAGCCAGTTTGATCCATAAATTGGAAGACAGGGGATACCCCACCAGGATCCTGAACACCACCTGCAAGAGGGCGCGAAACCAAAACAGAGAGGCACTTCTTGAGGTAACAGCAAGGCCTCCTGAGGAATCCACTCTGACATGCGTCACCACTTACAATACCGTGTCAAATCAGGTTTCCAACATAAACAACAGGAATTGGAAGATTATTAACTCAGGCAACCGAAACTGGGACAAACCTAGATTCGCATATAAAAGGGCGAAGAATCTAAAAGACTCCCTAGTACACACCAGACCCAGACCGAACCATGCCACTAACGACAACACTGTCCTCAATGCTTGGGGCTTACCAAAACTTACGGGACACCAACCGTGCAATAATTGCAGTGTATGCCACCTTACATCCCCTTCAAAAACCCTGGACCTAGAACCAGGCAAGGTATGGACACAACGCCAGTTCACCAACTGTAATTCTGCTAACCTGGTGTACCTTATGACATGCAGATGTGGCCTACGGTATGTGGGTATGACTACCCGAAAGGTACGGACAAGAATGACGGAACATCGCAGCACCATCCGATGTGGCAAAAATATAAGCAGACTTACTGACCACTTCCTGTCCCACAATCACACTCCAAATGACTTCACTTGGACTGTGATTGAACAATTCCACATAACTGCAAACAATGAAAGATTTCTCCTCCAAAAAGAACAACGTTGGATTTACCGCCTATCCACTCATACTGAGGGGCTAAACGACTCCATACCATGGAATTCGCTTAACACTTAATGTATGATGCTTCCTTTTCTTCACTACACGGTGCATAGACCAATCTCTCTCACATTGATCGACCTCAATTCTAATCTTAAAAATTTCATATTTTAATTCCTCTCATTTAGTGTCCATATTTATCATTTCTGACACCTTTAGATCTCTCCACGAGTTATAATGCATACTAGCGCAACCATGAGCGCCAGTACACTCTTCTACGCATGCGCGGTAGCTTCACAATGCCTCTACCCACCCGCGCATGCGCGGAATAGCACAAACTAGAGGCTCACGCGCTGAATAGGGACCATTACTCACGGCACGCATACGCAGAGCGCGCATGACATGGCGCTTTCAGCGCAGCACCCCTCCCTCTGTTTCTACCCCGACCCAGGTGCAGACAATTACGGAAGCTTTAAATAAACATGCTCGGCTAGCCCTCCTTTCACAACCGGGCGCCGCAGAAGGATTACAGGTCCAAGGAGGAACCAGATCGACAGTTTCGTGAGTAATTGAGGCTGCGCGCTACAGCAACTGTGGGGGTAAGGTGTTGAGGTCTTCCCTTACAGGTCGGATAATTTTATAAAACCAATACTACCTTCTTTTAGGGTCTTTTTCTCTGCCAGGCGACCCAAGGAGGCTTTGAACAGCTAAACACTGTGTGAGGACAATAATTGATTTTCTTTCACTTACCTCACATTGGCATTCTCGTTTTCTAGCTCACCACTACAACCGGCGTCTAGATAACCATCACATGAGTCTTGCCACTGACAAGACCACACTTTAGCCTTGTATAGTTCGCTCACTCACCTTACAAGACGGTGGAATGACGACTGTTTTTGCAATAATATGCTAATATGACTCTACCCTGTACGTCTGTATGTCTCCCCTTTTATGTTATATGTAGCAAAGCGAGAGGGAATCCCCTTCTCACCCATATAGCACCTTAGTGCGTGCTACACATAAAATCCAAAAAACACTCACTGTAAATTATTTTTATAACCCCACACATACTCACTTGGTCCTGAGGAAAGCCTGTTTCAAATTAAGAAAGGCCAGGCTGAAACATGTAGACCACACAGGACACTGGAGGTCATAATCCATACTCCACCGTGTCCGTTTGCCTTTTTAACGTGCCAACAGATACCCAGTTTCATTAAAATAGTTTTTACCCTCGGGTGCTGGGATTTTTGTATGGCTTTTTAATCTTCACCTTCATACTCACCACATTGCACACTCAGTAATTATACCAGCTCCGCAGTAATCTGGCGTCGAAGCACACCCGGGGCACGTTAGGTGCCACTGTGGTGGGCCCGATGATGAAGCATGCCACCAACTAGGTTGGTGGGTGAGGGCTTTCTAATAAAACCTACTGGTTTTCCTTGACATACATACTCCATTGAGTCTTACCCGTATAAACCTAGCTAGTCTTTCTTGATTTTTGACTTCTATACGGCCACCCTTTTGCTGGCTCGATCTGCTTGCATGGTCCATTCTCTGGCTTCCAGCTTTGCTCCATCCTCCCATCAAGTCCCACTCTTCCTCCGGTGACTCAAAAAAACACTTTTTGCCATCTGACTCCACTCTCAACATTGCCGGAAATAGCATTGCATACTTCACTTCACGGTTGCGGAGTTCTCTTTTCACTGCCTGAAAGCTTTGATGCTGGGCCTGGACCTTGGCCGAGAATTCTGGAAAGAAGGCAACCTCATAATTATCAACCTTCAAGGGAGGACTGGACCTTACCGTCTGCAGCATAATGTCTCTTTCTCGAAAATTAAAAACTCTGGCTATTAGGGGCCTTGGGGATGGGGCGGCACCTGGTTTGGGCCTGCCCCCCGGAACTCTGTGAGCCCTTTCAATTGAAAAATAGCTGGACAACGTTTTAGGTTTGAGATGCGTGGTGATTAGTTCTTCAACATAGAGGTCTTTGGCAGGCCCTTCCATTCGTTCCGGAAACCCCAAGATGCGTATATTGTTACGGCAGGCGCAGCCTTTATAGTCGTCCAGTTGTTGTGCAATTCGCTCCTGCTTCTTTTGCATCTCAACCATCTGCGTTTGTAGTAGCAATTTTCAGCTCCTTCACCCTGTCATCCATCATCGTAAAGTCTTCCCTGATGAAGGTGACTTCCACCGTGACCGAGTCCAGCGATGTGCGCACTCCGTTAATTGCCACCACAACACCATGTAGCATCGGCTCCAGTCCCTGTTTAAGGACATTAGGCCCTTCTTCTTTCCCCATTTGTTGCGGCTCACCCTTATCTCCGGCCTTAGACCAGGCAAATTTGGCCAGCTGTTTCTGAGCGTTCGCTTTAGGGCCCCTACCTCCCCTCGCCATGTATGCAGAGCAACGTCCCAGGGGGCCAGGAGAGACCCTGGGGTGACCGCGGCTATCGCCTGTCATGGACATCATCTGATGAGCAGCCCAGCACCTATCCAACCAGATTTTCCAATGAGTCTATCTCCGCCTCCCAGCCCGCTGCAAGCTTCTCCAGTTAGGATGGCCGCCAGCTCCAAATCACTGCTACTACGGGGCAAGGGGCAAGTACATTTAGAATTCACTTGCGAGTTATGTCGTGCCCTAGAGACTGCCCGGTCTCGCCAATACTGCTGCAGTCCCAATACTGACCACTTCAGGATGCCCCCAGAGGGCAGAGGTCAGTACCATGAAGGCACCTCCAGGCCCTAGTAGGGCCAAAATCCAGTCCTCCCCACTTAGTAATGCCAAGTCCAAAGTGGGCGCCTTTTCACTCACCTAGCCTTGTCATAGCATTTCTGATGCATCTATCAGGGTTTGCAGTCTGGGCCACTTATTCACCCATGCAAGGGTGTCATTCACTCCTCAGGGTACAATTGGCACAGTCGCCCCCCCAGGAGGGTGTCCTATCACCCTGCAGAGAATCACACTGGCTGTAGACTGGTTACCAGACACAACCTCCAGCTCTCAAGGTTGCCACATTCCGTGGAGCGCAGGGGGGGGAGTCCAAGCATCAAAATAGGGCCACAAATGCGGGCGACATGCAGACAGCTGCATAGGATGCATGCGCCACTTTCCAAGTCAAGCAAGCCCTATGGGCCGCGCAGCCAGGGCCTCGTGTAGCGGGGACCACTGCTTTACTCTCTCCAGGCCTCCTGCACTTTCCTGCCGCCGCACGCTGCCCTCTTCAGCACAGCGGGGCACCACCACGCAACAGACCTTCTCAAGCTGCGCAGTGTCTAGGTCCCGCCGGGGTTTGGTGCCGGCCTTCACTGTCTCGCTAGCACCGCCTCACACCCGGGCTCCTTACTCTGCCTGCCAGGGGGTTGCGATCACCAGGGCTCCAAGCCGGGACCTCGAGTCGGAGCACCGTCCACCAGGTTCCCACCTCCTTGGTCCTGGCACACTTGCAGTCAGGTCCAGGCCACTACAGTACGCCCATCAGATTTCCGCCTCTGCTCAGTCCGCCAGCGGGGCTCCGCTAGGCACGTCGGACCCTCCACACTTTCTCTGCCGCAGAGCCTGCTCCCTGGCTCTAGAAGGCCGCCATGGCTCGTGCAAGGGTTTACAAACGCCCACTCTCTGCCTTCGGGAGTCTTCAGCTGCAGTCCCACAGGTATGGTACGCAGCGTCACATCGCACACAGTTACTTTATGCACTTGGATGGCACAGGATAATTCCAAATAGTATGCCGGCAATGGGAGCTCCCTTAGGCTGCGGCCATTCTCAGTGGCTGCTAGCCACACCCCCCCCCACATGGCCCATTTTAAACTCTGCCTCCTGTAGGGTGAAGCTGGTTTGAACGTTTTTGCCAGGGCTGATTTTGGCTTTTAGTCTAGACTTTGCATCTTGTGTACCTTGTAGACCTTTCACACTGATAAGCAACAAGGTTGGGGCTTTTGTTTCTAGGGAGATCTTGTTAAAAATCCAGAGAGAAAATGTCTATCTTCAGTTTTATTTTTTGCAATTTTTTGTCTCAGGTTTGGAAATGTCTTGGCTTTTCATCTGAAGGTGTCTACCTAAATTGATTATTTTTTTGCAAGGAATGCAGGGGTGCTATTTAATGTGGCCTTCTAGACTTTTAAGCCAGTACTGAAGATGATGAGGACTTGGAGTGGAGTGATAACATTGTTGGAGGGATGTGGAAGAGCTTCTTCAGGTCTTTGACATGCAGCAGCGTGTAAGATACTTTTATCTGGTTCCATGCTGGAGCTGGAACATAAGATGTACAAAACATGTCATTAGTTTGTACTGGTTTGTGAAGCTTAAAAAAGGACGACTTTAACAAGTAAATATATTTACTTCCCACACATCACTGTAGTTTTAAGACAACTCATGAGTTAAAGTTAAAATCCTCCATCATCGCATGCATGTTTTTGGCCCACGCGGTGGATTGATATTTTAGAAAATCATTTTGTGCTCTGATAAATGATGTGGAAGCTGTTTGAGAAGTTTAATTCCTGCAAAAAAACTCTTCTACATTCCTGCCAAGTGTTTATGTCTCACCAAATCCCCAGCCTCTTCATTCTGATCACCGCATAGCTCCGAATCTGAGATTAAAATGGAAATATATTTATATATTAACATAAATATTGCTTTTCTGCCGTTGCTCGTTTTAGTATTAAGATACATAATCCTCCAAAATGAGCAAATGAAATACAGGTGGATATAAAAAAAAAGCATGGGAAAAATATTGATAAAATCATGTCTTCACATTTATAGCGTAATTACAAAAGCAATAGTAAAAACAACAGGTGGTAATGGGCACCAGCGGCGCCATAGGATCCCTTATGCATTTGAAAGGACAGAAATACATTTTCAATTAGAGTTATTCATTGCTGTTCCAAAACCTGAATTCCAGGCACTGTTGTTTAAAAACTATTCCACTTTAGGTGCGGAACATACCAGTAATTAAGGATGTGAGATGCATGATTGAACTTTTCGAGCTCCCAGTTGAATTGATGAGCATCTTTCAGATCAAGGACGCTCCAATAACTCTTCTTTGCTGTTTTAAAGTTGAACATTTTAAAGCTGTGCTTTCTTAGATCAACTGTTTACAAATAATAATGATTTATAATTTATGTGCATTTATCTGGCGCAATTCAGAACAAGAGATTTTTGAGTATTTTGCTGAAAAATAACAAGTGAGACGAGAAGTGGTGGCGGTAAGTAACAAGGGTCTGTGGAAGGAGTCATACATCACATGTAAACGATGTGAAACACACACGAATAATCAAATCACAAAGATTAATTAATAATTCACCAATAAAAGTGCTTCAAATTTTCAACTTGCAGTTTATAAATAATCACGGATATTCGTCAAACGAGAAAGCATCACTTAGGTGTAGCTCTCAAAATTGCATTAACATTATGATGGAGAAAGTGGAGGCAAAGCAAGTTTCGACAAAATAAATTATCATTTTTAGCATGGCAGATGAGGAGACATGCCAAGATACTGCTGCTGCTTTCCACAACATGTTTTGTATTGCCTTCCAACATTTATGTAATGTTTACTACACCTATGTGGGTATCTGAAGCACTTTCCTATATGGTTGGCACACTACACTTTGTAGTGTGTGTGATGGACAGTATGTTGTCTGATTTTGATCTTATGTGGGAAGTGGTTCCATGTTGTGCGCGATGACCACCTTGGAGCATTTATCGTGTTATGGAACACATCATCTTCATAAAGATGTGGAAACAATGGGGCAAGGTAAACTCACTAGACTCAATGCTTTCTCAAATGCTCTTCGAGCACGTGATTGCTTATTGCCAAAGATATTCCACACAGCATATCGCAAGGAATCGAGCCATGCTGATGGTTTATTCCCACTGACTGCAGGATAGCATTGTTTTATGCATTCAGCAACAATTTAGCATTACACAAATGGGTCGTGCCCGACAATGTATTACACAGGAACTCTGTTCAGGGGCAATTTTCCCCATGTTCTGGGAAGGATTTACTGCCACCATATTGCCCTACAACCATCCCTTCTGATTTTCAATTGGAAGCTCTGGAGGAGGACTACAAAACATTTTTTGACTGGCACTCCTTCATGTTGTTTGTGTGTAAGTTAGGACTGTGCTTGCTCCAAACAGCTTTTGTACCTTTATTATGAAAATAAAACAGAATTCTGTAATGTGTGACTATAAGAAAGTGCCCTCTTTTTGCATGGTTGCCCCCACTTTCTACCAAAATGTGGATGTACTTTGACTGAGTATGCCCTTGGTTCCTGCCAACCAAGTACCAATGGCCTATGTTTTTTCCCTAAACTGCATTACAACAAAACCCAATTGTCACTCGTTGGCCACATGTCAGTCCCTTGTAAATGGTACCATAGGTATCAAGGGCACTTTGGCCAGAAAAAGCCTCTAAGGGCTGCAGCACTTGTGGTGCCATCCTTAGAGGCCCTATAACTTTACACACACACACTGCTATTTCAGACTGCGTGTTTTGATGCAGAACAATGTGAAGAGTCAACATGGAACACATCCCTGTGTGCCATGCCTGCAACCCACAGCTCTGGCATAGATACACCACCCCTCTAGCTGGATGTGCTATACCAGTGGTGAGGGTACAGGAGCATGAGCCCTGTACTCCTACAGTGTCTATGTCAATTCTTAGACATTGTAAGTGCAGTAATGCCACTAAGAGTATATGGTGCTGGGAGTTTGTCATTACGAACTCCAAAGCACCATAATGGCCTCACTTAAAACTGGGAAGTTTGGTATCAACCTTCCCAGCACATTAACCCCACACTGATGCCAGTGTGGGATTTAGTGAAAAATGCACTCCGAGGGCATCTTATAGATGCCCCCTGAAAAACAACAGAACTCTAGTGTTGTGAATGAGTAGCTGTTCACCAGCTGCCACCACCAGACATGTTTCTGGACCCCTAGGTCTAGAGCCTGCTGCTCTCAGGGGTCTGAAAAAATGCACATCCTGGGACGAGGTGCCAAGCCTCCTCCCCCAGGATGGGCAGGTACCATGAAAGGGAAGCTTCAAAGGCTTGCTACCTTTGAGAGCTAGCCCTGCCATTTTCTGATTCCAGCAACTGGCTCCTACCAGTTCTGAACCCCCACTTGGGCGGAACAATCGCTGGGAAAACCAAGTGAGAAAGGGAGGTGTGCCCAACTTTGCTAGCCCCACCCCTCAGGTGGGGGAGGCGAGATGAAGCGCAACTCTCAGTCCCTGCCATCTTGCAGATGGGGGACCCAGTCAACCAGAGAGAGGCCTATACCCCCCTCCCACTGGAGGGTGGCATAATAAGGGGTGTATCCCACCCAAGGGAGGGACCCATTGGTCCTGATCTTTACCTACCTGTAACACCCATGAATCTAGTAATTAGGGGCAACCCTGAACATTGCCTCTTCAGAAAAAAGCCAAGAAGAGAAGAAAAAGGACTGAAGAAGCTGTGCTGAACTAAGCAGAGAAGGATACCCACTGACTTGGCCCCAGCCCTACAGGCCTGTTCCCATCTCAAGCCTGCACTAGCAAAATCCTGGTGTTTCCTGCAGCCAGCAGCCCTCGAGAACCTGAAGGACCTGCTCTGCCTTCCGAAACCAATACTTTGTCTCTCATGAGTACCACATTTGCTCACCCATAGACTCTGGCTCCGGCCAAATCTGTGAGTCTGCACCACTCTGCACCCAACATCCACGGCTCGAGTTCAAGTGGCCCAACACCACGAGGAGATCTCCCCTTTGATCTTGACCTGAGATCTGGTGATCTCTGACCTCCCTGGAATCTCCAATCGACACCTGCAGCCCCTTTCTGGAGGATCCCCCGACAGCGACCGGTGCTGGTAAGAAAACTCGACGCCTAAAGACACCGCTGCACCTGACGTCCAACGGCCTGTGGTAGCCCAACCGATGGTGGGCCAACATCCCCAGGCATCCAAACTTACCTCTCCAACCGGTGGTCACCTCCGGAAGATCTTCGTCCCTGAGCCTGCAGTGTTTGTTGCAACCGGAGAATCCCCATTAAAATTGACAGTGCACCTTACACCAAAACAGCACCCTGTACCCAGCCGGTCCTGTGCCTCTGCGGGTGTACTTTGGGTGCTAATTCGGATCCCCCTTTGCCCTGAGACTAACACCAGGTGCTTTGCTCCCACAACCCAGTGGCCTGCTTGTGATCAGCCCCCAATCAGAGGCCCCTATCCCGCATTGCATAACTTTGCGCCTCAACAGTCTACACCCGGCCACCCTAGTGCCACTGAGGGTGTTCTGAGAGTGCAGCTTCAACCCTGCGGGAACCCTGGTTCTAAAACCTGAATACCAACTTCCACAAATAAGTACTTGCATGCAAACCATTAACTCATTTCTTTCCATATGATTGCATTGACTGTTTTTCCTTGAAATATTTTTGAAGTGTGGAGTTGGTTTGTATGAAATATTGAAAAACTCCAAATGTACTAAAAGTGAATTACTTACCTTTGGTCTAAGAAATGTATCGGTGTGATATCTAGGCATATAACCCTGATTATCAAAAGTAATCTAAAAAGTAACATGCACATTAATCTGTAAAGTAACTGAAAAGTAATTTTGAACTGATGACTTTCCTGTAATTCAACCAACTGCACTTGAACCTGCATTTAACTGTAAATCACTGCATAAGATTTTGCAAAGCATTATTTCACTTACCTGCACCAGGCTTGGCTTGATTCTATAAATAAAATAACTCAATATTATTTTTGATACAAACACATTCTGGGACTCCCTTGCCCAGAATTAAAAGAAAGGGCCACACATATGACCAGTGGATGAAGGTACGGTGAATTATCATGAATCACCTACCCCTCCAATCTGCAAGCAAATGTCGACATGTTTCAGCCGAATCAAAGGAATCAATTAATCATTATCCCAGACTTCTTCAGGACTTCGCATAAAAGAAAAAGATCCCAAGAGAAATTACTTTACCTTCTCAGTCCAGGAGCAGGGAATAAACACCCCTTCTTTGAGAAATACTACCTAATCATGTATAGGGATAATTTTCATGGGGAACAGAGTTTATTGGAGTTCAACACTCGAACTGGTGGGGGAGTGAGAACAACTCCCTGTAGGCCAGCTTAGGTCAAGGTGTGTTGTTTGCCCCCAAACGGTCCCTCCCGTCGCCATGTAAGTTTTATACACCTGGGTATTCTCCATAGGACCATGATGAGATACCGTGTTCTAGCTTCCATTGTCCTACTTCCTTGTTGTCTGCTCGCCCACACTACCAGAAATAGAGAGTAAGGTGCTCTCTACTTTTACCTCTGCCTACCTTTGGCGTTCCACTGGACTCTGTGCATACTATACCTCATTTTGGTATGGTATATGCAGAGTCAGCTTCCTACATTGGTGGCAGTGGTGGGATATACAACTTTGCATTTGTTGCACTGACTTGGTCAACACTTGACCACATGACGGAACTTCTAAATTGTCTTTAGAAATTCTGAATTTTTGGATTGAATTTTTTTTTCAAATTACTAATAGTCTTTTTAGGGCATTGGTTAAGTTCCTTTAGAGTATTTGAAAAATAAAAGCTCCTTTTAGTTAGGGGTAAAAGGGGTTAGAAGTTTCTTTTACAATGTCTCTTAACAAGAACCCAGGTGTTAGTGAAGATAACAACAAAGACAAAGAAAACCAGGTTGAGGAGCTCAACCTCCCCCCTTATCTCCACTTAAAATGTAGGGTCTCTATGTAAGCTTTAAAATAATAACATGGGGCCCCACCCCCCAAACTAAAGCTCCAGGAGCCATATGGCAGGGTATGCTAATGACCATACCTCTGAGAATGGTGAAGACCTCTCAGAAGAAGATGGAGTGGATGAGGCTAAATACCACCCCTTGCCCGCACTTCATAGGGAGAGATGGGTCCCAGTGGCCTTGACTCCAAGACTGCACCTCTCAGCACTTAGAGCTCACACAGGTGGGTCATGTGTTTCTGAGAACATTGAGGACAGCCTCAATGAGGAGACCAACATTTTAGTAATGTTGACAAAAAGACTAGATCTGGAGTCCAAACTCCTGGCTCTGGGAATAGAAAGAGCAGAGATAGGCTTAGCTCTCATCAATGGTGGCAGCAATATACCAAATGGGGACAGAGAGCAATTTTATGATCCCAAAGTCCACAAACGGATTGCCCTAAATATGAGGAAGGTGATGACATCACCAAATCGTTTACAGCTTTTGGGAGTGCTTGTGAAATGAGAAAAGTGAAGAAGTCCCACTGGGGGCACTCCTTTGGGAACTGTTCACTGTTAACTGTAGGGACACACTCCTGATCCTTACAGTGGCAGATGCTGGGTCTTATGACCTCATGAAGAATACTCTGATCGAGGGCTTTGGACTCACAACTGAGGAATATAGAATTAGATTTGGGGGGCTATCAAAACCTAAAATCAGTTCTGGATTGACTTTGTTGACTACTCAGTTAAGATACTAGATGGATGGTTAATTGGCAATAATGTGCATGATTTCAAAGGACTTTACAATTTGTTTATGAACGAACATATTTTGAGTAATTGCACTAACAAAAATTTACATCAACATTTGGTAGACTTAAGTCTGATTTCTCCCCAAGAATTGGGAAAGATGGCAGGCCACTGGGTCAAGACTAGGGTAACTAAAACAGCCACTGGGGGTGACGAAAAGAAAGGGATTACAAAACCTCCCCAGGAGAAATGGGATGAGAACCCCAAAGATAAAAGCCAGAGGCTTCTAAAGAACCCCAAAACCTGCTCAGGGGATGGGTCCCAACACTCTTCCCAGTCCAATGATAGGAGCAAAGTGAAGAATTTTGATCCCCTAAAGGCCTGGTGTTTTAACTGTAAGAAGTTGAGATGCTTAAGTGGAGATACTACCTGTCCTACACAAAGTCCCCTAGTCCTCCTCCAGCTACTAATGGTGTAGTCAGTCTACAGATAGGATCAACAGTGGGCTAAGAACAAATCAGGGTTCACACTGAAGACATTTTAGTCTCTAAGGGTAAAGTTGAGTTTGCCACTTTAGCTGTGTGGCCTTCCAACTTAAAGAAGTATTTGCAATACCCCTGGAGCAATGGGACTAGAATAGAGGCCCTTAGGGATACAGGTGCCAGTGTGGCTATGGTGAGAAACACACTGTTTTCCCCAGAGCAAAACCTGATTTGGAAATCTTACCCAGTCACCAACGCTGACAGTCTTACCACTAACCATGCCATGGCTATGGTGACATTAGACTGGGGGTGGGTTACTGGCCTACCAAAGGTAGTGGTCTCTCCAACACTTCAGCTGCCTGTCTGCTTGGGAATGACCTGGAAACTTCAGCATGGGCTGCGATAGAATTTAAAACCCATTCAGCAATGCTGGACATCCTTGAGACTGTGTGTATCAAGACTAGAGCATAGAGCCGAAAGCAGGGTGAAAAATAAATGTTGGATTCTAAAAGAATGGCCCAACCTTCCTAGAGGAAAGGTAAGAAGACTGGGACACCAACTTCTGAACAGCCAAAGCCTCAAAACCCCTATGCTTAGGGAGAGGACTTGGAAGCCCCAGAGGGAGCTGAGCCCATAGAACTTGACTCTTACCAGGTTGAGCATTTAGACCAAGGGGAATCTACTAGGGGAGAGCTGTGCCTTCAACAGCAGACCTGTCCAACTCTTGACAGCCTGAGGCAACAAGCTGCTGCACAGAAAAAGGGAGATGTCAGTTGTACCCACAGAGCCTATTGGGAGGAGGGACTACTGTACATTGAAGCCAGAGACCCCAACCCTGGAGCCACACGGAGAGTGGTAGTGCCTCAGAAGTACAGGGAGTTCTTTCTCACATTGGCTCATGACATCCCCAAGCTGGGCATCTGGTCCAAACCAAAACTTGGGAAAGATTAGTTAGCCTCTTTTACTGATCCCAGATGTCTCAGAAGGTAAAGGAGTTTGTCAGCGCCTGTGTCACCTGTCAAGCCTGTTGCAAAACAGGTGGACACCCAAAGACCGCCTTAATTCCACTACCAGTGGTCGGGGTTCCCTTTGAAAGGGTAGGTGTGGACATAGTGGGTCGACTTGAACCTCTCACAGCATTAGGAAACAAATTCATACATGTGGTAGTGGATCATGCCATCAGGCATCCTGAGGCAATTCCCCTTAGGACTACTACAACTCCTGCAGTAGCCTAGGCTCTCATTGGTGTCTTGACCAGGGTAGGGTTTACTAAGGAGGTGGTTTCAGACAGAGGGTCAAACTTTATGTCTGCGTACCTAAAACATATGTGGAAATAGTGTGGAGTGCAGTACATGTTTACTACACCTTATCACCCTCAAATCAATAGACTTGTTGAAAAGTTTAACAAGACATTAAAGTGCATGATTATGAGACTCCCTGAAAAGCTCAAAAGGAGATGGGATGTCCTCTTACCATGCTTGTTTTTTGCCTACAGAGAGGTGCCTCGAAAGGGAGTAGGGTTTTCCTCTTTTTAACTTCTGTTTGGCCATCCTGTTAGGGGAACACTCTGTCGTGTTAAGGAGGGTTGGGAGAAGCCTCTCCAAGAACCCAAATGGGACATTATGGACTATGTACTAGGCCTAAGGTCCAGAATGGCAGAGTACATGGAAAATGGTTCCAAAAATATTGAGGCCAGCCGGGTGCTCCATAAGCACTGGTATGACCAAAACGCTGGACCGGCGAAATTCCAACTTGGGCAAAAGGTGTACGTTTTGGAGCCTGTGGCACCAAGGACTCTCCATGGCAAATGGAGTGGCTCTTACTCCATCGTAGAAAAGAAAAACAAGATCACCTACTTGGTAGACCTGGGCACAAGCAGGGACCCAAAAAGGGTGATCCATGTGAACTGCCTTAAGCTTTTCCATGACACGGTTGACGTCCTCACGATGATGGTGAATGATGAGGATCAGGAGACAGAGCGTAAACCTCTCCCTGACCTCCTCTCTTACAGCCCCAAAATGGGTCAGTGGATGGAGTTCTTTATTCAGACACCCTCTCTGCCCAACAGCAGGTTGACTGTAAGCAAGTTTTACAGCAGTATGCTAAGCTATTTTCCTTGACCACTGGTCAGACAAACTGATGTAACCATGATGTGTACACTAGGGGTAGTGTACCTGTCAATAATAAGATCTATCGACAGTCTGATCACGTTAAGAGCGCATCAGAGCTGAAGTCAGCAATATGCTGGAGTTAGGTGTTATTGAACCCTCTGCGAGCCCCTGGGCCAGCCCATTGGTTCTAGTCCCCAAATCTCGTCTAAGTGGTGGAAAGAGACAAATGAGGTTCTGTGTGGACTAAAGAGGGCTCAATTTTGTCACCCAGACAGGTGCTCAACTTATTCCAAGTCGAGAATAATTAAACAAAAAAGTCAATACATCACCATAACAAATCAAAGAAATGTAATTTATTCTTAATCATCACATGAATATATGTTCAGAGGACAGCACACTTGTCTGTACATTTCTAAAATCGGTGCTCCAGAAAGAGGAAGGAGAGAGTGCTCAGAAAGAAATGTGCGCTTGTGAGAGTTGTAGAAGAAGAAAGGCAATGTGCAATATATATGTCATAGACTGATAAAACCTATCCAGCCATATGAAGGCAAATCTATACATGACAGCAAAGCATCTTAATGACACAGATAATTAATTTCTGTTGTCTATTCTTGAAAAAAAAAAAAGGACAATCGACGTTTCGACCCCCTTGTGAGATGTAGGTTGATTGTTCCTTAGCTTGGGGTCTTCATCAGGACAAAAGAGAGACACCAATTGAATCCAGCTAGATCAATTAGACGGTAGTCTTTCAAAATGGTAGGCCAGTAGGCTCTTGCGTGAGAAGGGCGAGTGGGAAGGACTCACATTGTGTTCATGGTAAAATACTGTTTCAAGACAAATCTTGTAGGATCCTCAGTGGGATCCAAGGTGATAAAATATGTTGAAAGACGTGGATTGAGTTAGACTCCAACATAGCCAATGGCCCAGTAGGAGACCTTAAATGTCATTACAGGCAATGAATTACCAAAAACCAGCTGCATTATTATTCTGATTCAGATCATGTATGAAAGCCGTCACTGCATCTTCTGATTATAATTGATACATTATGTGTCCTCAAGTGTACCTGTGAAAATGAAATCATATTGAATAACAGACAGGATACTCATATTCATATATATATATATATATATATATATATATATATATATATATATTCACAGAAAAAACCATAGGTTTTAGGCCATATATAGTTAGGAATTTGCATTTACAAAACCTTGAAAATTCACTGAAAAAACCATTGGTTATAGACCATATATAGTTAGGGATTAGCCTTTTCAAAACCTTATTTTACTCACACAAAACCATTGAAATTCCATATATAGTTAGTTGCACTAACTATATATCGCGCACCCGCAATCCACTGCTGATGATGTCACATATTACATCATTCATGACATGGTCAGTGACATCACTGATGACATCACTGATGACATCTCAAATGACATCACTGATGACAACATCCAGTGACTGTATGTTTCTGTAAAGTTAAAATATGTCTTACATATTGAAGAATGAGTGGATGTATAAGTGTCTGGATGAAGGATTTAGTAGGTGCATGACTGACTGTATGAGTGAGTGATTAAATGTGTCTCACTGAGTGCATGGGTTAGTGACTAAACTGTCTTAATTTGTGCATCATTATGTCTGTTGTTCTGTAAACTGCTGCATGTGTTGATAAGTAGCTATATGAGTAACTATATGGGTTATTGATTGGTTTCCCAAGTATTTGTAAGGGAGACTGAGTGTGTGTGTGGGTGGCTGTAAGGTGTGTGACTATGTGCATAGATGTGTGAGCAGTTGATTCACTAGATGTATGGTTTCAAAAGTGCATGTGGAAACAGCTGTATGGGCGGTTGACTGTGTGCATGAGTGTATTGGTGAGTGAATGGATATGTCAGTGCTACATGTCAAAGTAAGTACATATGTAAAACACAGTCCATGTGAGAGTTGACATATATAAATAACTGTGCATAAGAGCCAGTGAATGTGAGAGTGGCTGTATGGATCATTGTGAACTTGTACCAGGGATTGTATAAGAGAGTAAATATGTGTTAGTATATGTTTGAATAAGTAAGGTGTGTATAACTGTATAGTTGAGGAAATGGAGGTGTGATTGATTCTTTGCATGACTGACTAGGTGTGTGAGTAACTCCATGGATGTGTGACAGTCTGTGAGTGTCTGTTTACACTGAGTGTATCTAAGGTTATATTACAGTCTGAAGATGTTCATTGTATTTTCACATAAATGATATCATCAGTGATGTGATCAATAATGTCAAATGAGATGTCAGTGATGTCATCAGTGATGTCATTTGAGATGTCATCAGTGATGTCATTTGAGATGTCATCAGTGATGTCATTTGAGATGTCATCAGTGATGTCATCAGTGATGTCATTTGAGATGTCATCAGTGATGTCATCAGTGATGTCACTGACCATGTCATGAATGATGTAATATGTGACATCATCAGCAGTGGATTGCGGGTGCGCGATATATAGTTAGTGCAACTAACTATATATGGAATTTCAATGGTTTTGTGTGAGTAAAATAAGGTTTTGAAAAGGCTAATCCCTAACTATATATGGTCTATAACCAATGGTTTTTTCAGTGAATTTTCAAGGTTTTGTAAATGCAAATTCCTAACTATATATGGCCTAAAACCTATGGTTTTTTCTGTGAATTTTAATGGTTTTTTAATAGCAAATATCAAAAGCTGTGAAATGTCAAGTACGTGATAGGTAAAAACTTTTTCGTGTTTATGCACGCTGATGTGCTTTGAACGCTGCCCCCCCCCTCTTTTCTCTTAGTAGTACTCTCTCTTTGCAGATAGTGAAGGGTAGTTAACGCAGGCCTTTACCCCCATTGTAATCCGTCGTGCCTGCTTGTCTCTCCATTTGATTGATTGTTATCCAAGCATTTACTGTTTTACAATTGATTCTCTTTGGTTCATTCTCTATTTACAAACAAGCACAAAGTCGCAATACTCTGTTTAGTCTTTGCAGATAGTGAAAAATCGTGAAAAATTGTGTAAAAAAATAAAAGTAATCGAGCAAAATCAGTAGGCCACTAATTGGATCTCTTTTTGACCTCGCTAAAATAGAAACAACCCTTCATGAGAAATACGAAAATAGTGAGATGAACTGAGCTCCACACCATGAGGGCTGCAAGACAGCTCGGCTCCGTCACCCACCCTGCCCAAAATAACGACAAACCCTATGCAAATATTAAAAATATATACAACACACCAGCAAAGTAACAGGGTAAAACATTTTATTAAATAACTATTTACATAACTATTTTATACTTTTTGTTGCCCGATCCGGCTAGCTCAATCGATCGAGCATGAAACTCATGCACTCTGATAGCAAGCGTTGCTGCTGATGCTATGCAGACCAAAACTGGTTTTCAGTTTGTACTTTCTTCTAGATTTTTCCATCCAAGGTTGGTTGAGTTTGTAGAACGATGGCTTCAGATTTTCAACATACGGTGTGGTGGCGCGGACTGGGAGGGGGCGCTTGGCTCCTGCCCCCTCCCCAAGTAAGATTTTCATACGTGAAAGTACGTTCATGGTTTTGGTCCCTGAGTTGCTTCGATGTCACTGCCATTCTCAAATGGCATAAGTTCTGGATGTTGGGTGCCATAGTTCAGAGTTCTGAGCAGCGCTTGTAACACTGTCTGAAGCTTATTTGCACCTACTGCAGCTTCACTATTCTCAAAGTAAGTGAGGGCCGTTTGTGGACCTGACTGCATTTGAAAACAATGTGATATGGTACCTCCCTAAACCGCTTGACGGAGGCCCACGAGGGGCGGTGTGATGGCACGGACTCGGAGAAGACGCTTGGCTCCGACCCCCTCCCCAAGTCTTATAGCACTGGTGTAGCCTGAGATCGCCCCCGACATAGGCGGCCGGCTCCCGGGGTCCGGCGGAACTTTTTGCCTTTTGATGACTCTTCTATTCTGGACCTTGTCCCACAATCCGTTTGACCTGAAGACACGCTGTAGTGGGGCGCCCCTTTACCGTTTTAGTTGCCATTCCGCCCGCTTTTGCTACACTGTGCCTCTTCCGCCATTCACCTGTTTACCGCCCGCTCTTGCGACTACAGCGTCTCGCTCACCATGTAGTTGAGTTGCTCCCGCTCTTGCGATGCAGCGATAGGCGGATGCCACAGGACTCTCAAAATGGCGGCCGGCTCTTCAGATTTGGGCGTGGTCCACTAAAATGGCCCTGGGACACCTTGGAACTCGGACGCTTGCCTGATAGGGCTTGGGTCCCATTCTCGAAAGCGTCCCCTCAGCCGTGAAGATTCTACAAAAGTCTTGGGGGCCCCCGACTCCCGCAGGCTTCTGGTGGGGAGCGGCTGCCATGATTGCTCGTGGAATGGCCACGACGGAGCTACGAGATGGTGGTGCTCTCATGCTGACGCCAGCTTCAGTCTGAAACATCCAGAAACACTGTAGACTACCAATTCAATCAGTTCCGGTAGCGCCCCAACATGACCCGGTAGAGAAGAACTTGCCCTCCCCTCTTTGACTGATGGTTCTTGTTGCCTGTCCCCTCTGTTGTCATTTAACAGAACTTTTTGGACTGCTGAAAGGGGTTGTGTTCCGAACGCTGGTTGGTGGAGACATTTTGACTATATTCTTGACCTACGTTGTCGCGTAATGCGTTATATGACACGCCGCGTTAGCGCACCCGGAAGTGAACCGGGGCGCGGCGCGCAGCGCGTAACGTAAGCATAACAGGTCATGTGACTTGTTAATAAAACTTTTCATTGGTTCATTTTACTTTTGTTATTTTAATGATGAAAAGCTTGGTCATATGACCTAAAAATTACGCTTTTTATTGGTTTCGAACATTATTTTTTTTTATACATATATGTTATAATGTTCCAGGCTAATGTACTTTCCCGGAAAATTTACAACTGTCCTGCAAGTAAAATATATTCCTTTTTCGAGAAAAAGGGCGTTTCTTTGTCCCATGACGGAGCCGTTGAGTAAAAGAGGCTCGGCCTGCTGTCTTAGTCGCCGATACGCCTGATTATCAGATTCTTATCGATCACTTTATGTTGCAGGAGTGGAAAACACAACTGCCCTTGACCATTTATCTTTACTGCGTTCCTACGTATTATACCTTTTATCCGTCATGTAATTGGACTGCTTTATTTCACTTGCCTTTTACTGATTCGAAAACAGTGACTAAAAGTAAAAACTTTACCAATGTAAATACTACTACCATGTTTTGTTTTAAAAACCTTTATTGTGAAAATGTCAGTATACAAATACGGGCCTATAACCACGTGGGCCGGCCATGGAGCAAACTGAAATCGTATATGATGAGGAGACATTTACACTGTAGAGGAACGTAACGAACGGGCCATTAGGTTGCAAGAACTAAGGTGTCTAACAGTTGCGGAATCGGTGGACGTACATTTTGTAATTAAAATACGACAGGGCCACTTACAAAAAAATTATTTAGATATACATTTGCGGGCAAGTACCATGGGTGACGTTAATTCGAACTTTCAATAGTACAGTAATCAATAACACATCAGAACTTAATATCAATAGGGATGTCGAAATATTCAATCAATTCTCGTCCCCGCCCGCCATGAGCATCAAAACTGCATTCATATCTCGTGATATCAAGGTTGTTCAACCAGTACACAACAAGGAGTTACGAGTCCCATTTATACGGGCGCCATTTTGGGCGAGGCCGGGCAGGTCCAAGATATAGTCAAAATGTCTCCACCAACCATCGGCCAGACCAGAACCCCTTTCGGCCCTTTATGCTACAAGATGGTGTCTTCCATTCAGAAAATATTGTTGGCAGCATTTTGAAAGGAAAGATAAACAGCCGTTCTCCTAGTGAGTCTCACATTGTTACATTTAGGAAGAATGTTGAAGAGTAGTATGTTGAAACTCTGAAGCCATTGTTCTACAAACTCTCAATCAGCCTTGGATGGAATAAAAAATCCTGAAGAATGTACAAACTGAAAACCAATTTTTGTCTGTATAGCATCAACAGCAACGCTTGAGTCAGCTTTGTGTGAAGCCGCCATTTTGATTCAATCAATAACGTCCCCCTGCACACATTCAGGGACCTGGTCGTGTCTTCAGGTCAAACGGATTGTGGGACAAGATGCAGAAAAGAAAAGGAAAAAAGTTCCGCCGGACCTCGGGAGCCGGCCGCCTATGTCATGGGCGATCTTTGGCCACACCAGGGCAATAATGAAGCTGCAGCAGGTGCAAATAAGCTTCAGACAGTGTTACAAACACTGCTCAGAACTCTCAACTATGGCACTCAACATCCAGGACTTGCCATTCGGATCTTGGCGCCTTGTGCTGGTTCTGACCTATTCACACATCGGTCCACTACTGACATCACCTCATAAGCCAACGGGGCACCCCACGCCGACTTTCGGTGCAGCATTGTAGGATGGCCACACCAGTGCGGCAACTTGCTGGACACCACCTCGGTGCCATCCGGATCTCGGCGCGTTCGAGTCACTGTACCGCAAGAGTGACCGGAACTCAGCTGGACACGCCGTCTTTCGGCGCAGCATTGTAGGATGGCCACACCAGTGCGGCAATTTGCTGGACACCACCTCGGTGCCATCCGGATCTTGGCGCGTTCGAGTCACTGTACCGCAAGAGTGACCGGAACTCAGCTGGACACGCCGTCTTTCGGCGCAGCATTGTAGGATGGCCACACCAGTGCGGCAACTTGCTGGACACCACCTCGGTGCCATCCAGATCTCGGCGCGCTGTGCTGCCTTCGGCCTACTGTAGCCGCAAGTGCGGACGCAACTCAGTTGGACGGCGAGTGAAACGCTAAGGGGCGCCCCACTGCAGCAGAGGAGCCTCCATCTTGGGGGAGACGCACAGCCCCCACTGACTGACGCGACCTTACAGGCCAACGGGGCGCCCCACGCCGACTTTCGGCGCAGCATTGTAGGATAGCCACACCAGTGCAGCAACTTGCTGGACACCAACTCGGTGTCATCCGGATCTCGGCGCGTTGTGCTGCCTTCGGCCTATTCGCACATCGGTCCGCTACTGACGCCGCCTCACGTGCCAACGGATTTTCTACGCTTTTTGTAGCCCTATGCCGCATAACAGGTCATGTGACTTGTTTATAAAACTTTTCATTGGTTCATTTTACTTTTGGTTTCCTAATGATAGAAGGCTTGGTCATATGACCTAAAAATAACACTTTTCATTGGTTTAGAACATTTTTTTTTCCCAAACGATGAAAGCCCCACCTTGTTTCTGGATGATTCAGACTGAAGCTGGCGTCAGCATGAGAGCACCACCATCTCGTGGCTCCGTCGTGGTCATTCCGCGAGCAATCATGGCAGCCGCTCCCCACCGGAAGCCTGCAGGAGTCGAGGGCCCCCAAGACTTTTGTAGAATCTTCACGGCTGAGGGGACGCTTTCGAGAATGGAGCCCAAGCCCTAGCAGGCAAGCGTCCGAGTTCCAAGGTGTCCCAGGGCCATTTTAGTGGACCAGGCCCAAATCCGAAGAGCCGTCCGCCATTTTAAGAGTCCTATGGCAGCCGCCTATCGCTGCACCGCAAGAGTGGGCGCAACTCAACTACATGGTGAGCAAGACGCTGTAGCCGCAAGAGCGGGCGATAAACAGCTGAATGGAGGATGAGGCACAGTGTAGCAAAAGCGGGCGGAATGGGAACTGAAACGGTAAAGGGGCGCCCCACTACACCAGACGAGCCTCCACCTGGGGAGGCCCGTTCACGCCGCCTCCCCCACGCCCCCCCCGGGGCGCCCCACGCCGTTTTTCGGAGCAGCATTGTAGGATACCAAAACCAGTGCGGCAACTTACTGGACATCACCTGGGTGCCATCCACATCTCAGCGCGTTCTGCTGCCTTGGGACTATTCGCACAACAGACTGCTACTGGCGAGGCCTCCCCGCGCACCCCCCGGGGCGCCCCACACTGTTTTTCTGAGCTGCATTGTAGGATACCAAAAACCAGTGCGGCACCCAGGTGACATCACCTGGGTGCCGTCCAGAAGTCAGCACGTTGTGCTGCCTTGGGACTATTCGCACAAAAGACAGCTACTGACCATTGTTGCTTCTTTTTTCCAAAAAATGTTTAAATGTATTTACAGTTTTTGTTGCGTTCTATATATTTATAAGTTAATAAAGTTTTATAATCCTACTACTTTGTTGGAGTGCTAAATATTTTTACAAAATCGGGTGAATGGGGCCTTGAATCGGGTTATTGTCATGTGTGGGCTTTGGAAGTGTGCTGCTACAGGATCGGACATTTCAAACTCAAATGCACGTTCTTTTTCTTACCTTTCCGAAGCATGGAGCGCAATAGCAGGCAGAGAAAGGGTGATGCAAGTGTTGAACACTGCCTGGCCTGGCAAGTTGCTGGCAGTGCCCCCCCCCCGCCCGCTCCTGAAAGAGGGCACACACACACCGCCGCCCCGAGTACTTCACAGATCTTTAAAAGACCATGCGCTTGTTAATGAGGCTTAAATGGTTTATCACCCCTTCTAGAGCCCCTGCATCGGCCCTCTGACGTTTCCTGGAAGAATTAGCACGTAACACAATACCAAGCCCTGTCAGCTGAAACCCCCGAGGAATCGGGTTTTTGCTTGCAGGAATCGGGAGGCGGGAGACTAGCACTGAAAACGGTAGTCTCACGCCTGAATCGGGAGGGTTGGCATGTCTGGATTCTCTACAGCTGGGGCCATAAACTACATCCGCAGGGCTAGGTGATAGCCTGGGACCGGCCTGGACAATCGGACACAGAGGAAGAGGAGTGTCAGAGGGTGCGGTAGTGAATAGGGTGAAAGGGAGGTGTCGGGCGAGCACAGGGTGTGATTCTCAGGGAAGAGCAGCGCAGATGGGGGGAAGTTTATGGCCTATGCATGAGAGAGAGAGCGGGGGTGACCAGTGCGTGGGGGAGATGCTTGCGAGGGTGGGGAGCCGTGCTGAGAATCGACGGCGTGCAGAGAGTGGGTCTGGTCAAGGCATCTAAAATGGCTGCCGTGCACGACAAAATTGTGGCATTGGAAAAAAGGCAAGATGGCGCAGACAATGTTTATCAATAAGGATTCATTTATAACAAAATATTTTATCGCAGTGACAAATTGGCGGTCAACACTTCCTGATTTCCATCGAATCGAACGTTAACAGACGTCACACAGCAAAAAAAAAAAAACGCTCACGCACAGCCGCTGGAAGACATGTATCAACATATATGAGCCTCCTCAGCCACCCTCAGAAAACATAAGGGATCAGGATACGTCTCCCGCACCCCCTTATACCTAGTAATTTAATTAAAACGAAACACAAAATGGCGAATTCCCGTTTCGCTACCAGTTTGCGGCCCAGTTCACGGCCCGGGAAGCGCTTCTACCGTGAAAAATCTATTTTCCCCACGGGACCCTTTAATAACCCCAACATCATTCCTAGGGGGTCAAGAGGGGTCTACCTTGCCCCCTTTCATTAAATTCCCCCTTCGTTTTTCACCTCTTCTTCTCTCTCGATCCTACCGAGAGATAAGATGGCGGCCGCTCCGGACTGTTTAGAATGTTGACAGACACCGGAAAGCCAATCAGCTTCGCATCGCAAAGTTCCGTTTCGCGAAAAGTAAGCGGACCGGAGCGCAGCCCGGAGCGCTGTTACAGATATATATCTTGTTTTGAACGTTAATTTCTCAAAATCCACTGGAGCACATATATTGAGACCTAGCAAAGGCACATCGGGCTAACAGTCCCTACAATTTTGCCAAGTTTCATGCAAATCCATTCAGCCGTTCGAGCTAAAAGTGAGGCCAACCGCCCTATGGAAATTAACATTGGAAAAACGCGTTTTGGGACCCCCTTTTTTCTCGGCCCCCCCTTGACGAAACCTCCCCAAATTTTCAAGGGCTGCTCAGAAACACAATGTGCCATTTTCCTGAAAATTTCAGCCGATTCCGTCCACAAACGCCAAAGTTATTAGACATAGAATTTTCAAAAATCCCATAGGGAAAAAATCCTAACTATATATACCTACTGGCGACAGCCAGTAGGTAATATATATATATATATATATATATATATATATATATATATATATATATATATATATATATATATATATATATATATATATGCAACAAAAGTTCCCACGTTACTGGAGCCCAGGACCCTACAGAGAGGCCTCACAAAGAATGGGCACGGGGCAGCCCATCAATACATCGCTGTAGCACAAAGACGTGAGGCCCATTACTGCAAATGCCATTTATTATTCCAAGTACAGCAGCGCCTTATTCCATCTTCTAACGTTTCGGCATACTGCCTTGATCACAGAAGGAATTGAATAACATGCAGGTGTGCTGGGGCGCGCTTTTTCAAAGGTAAAGCACGTGACTGAAGATTAACTCCTACAAGCCCCATAGTGCATTGTGATGTTATTAAAAGTTCAATTGGAAGTCCTCCGATGTTATTTACCTTTGTGGTACTTTTCCCTTTGAACACAAGCACTGGTCTTTATAGGGGAAATACTGGAGTCAGTCCGGTAAGTAGAAGCAGTGTTTAAATGCTGGTAAAATACAGACTTGAAAAATAAAAATCACTCGCAGCACGATCATGGCAGGAAATAATCCTGTCTGAATCTCTTCCTTGCGCCGTCCTTTTTTGCACCATTGGCTTCTCCTTGGTAGGTTAGGTGCGCAAGTGGATCAGGCTCCTCAATTCATATGCAACAAAAGTTCCCACGTTACTGAAGCCCAGGACCCTACAGAGAGGCCTCACAAAGAATGGGCACGGGGCAGCCCATCAATACATCGCTGTAGCACAAAGACGTGAGGCCCATTACTGCAAATGCCATTTATTATTCCAAGTACAGCAGCGCCTTATTCCATCTTCTAACGTTTCGGCATACTGCCTTGATCACAGAAGGAATTGAATAACATGCAGGTGTGCTGGGGCGCGCTTTTTCAAAGGTAAAGCACGTGACTGAAGATTAACTCCTACAAGCCCCATAGTGCATTGTGATGTTATTAAAAGTTCAATTGGAAGTCCTCCGATGTTATTTACCTTTGTGGTACTTTTCCCTTTGAACACAAGCACTGGTCTTTATAGGGGAAATACTGGAGTCAGTCCGGTAAGTAGAAGCAGTGTTTAAATGCTGGTAAAATACAGACTTGAAAAATAAAAATCACTCGCAGCACGATCATGGCAGGAAATAATCCTGTCTGAATCTCTTCCTTGCGCCGTCCTTTTTTGCACCATTGGCTTCTCCTTGGTAGGTTAGGTGCGCAAGTGGATCAGGCTCCTCAATTCATATGCAACAAAAGTTCCCACGTTACTGGAGCCCAGGACCCTACAGAGAGGCCTCACAAAGAAAGGGCACGGGGCAGCCCATCAATACATCGCTGTAGCACAAAGACGTGAGGCCCATTACTGCAAATGCCATTTATTATTCCAAGTACAGCAGCGCCTTATTCCATCTTCTAACGTTTCGGCATACTGCCTTGATCACAGAAGGAATTGAATAACATGCAGGTGTGCTGGGGCGCGCTTTTTCAAAGGTAAAGCACGTGACTGAAGATTAACTCCTACAAGCCCCATAGTGCATTGTGATGTTATTAAAAGTTCAATTGGAAGTCCTCCGATGTTATTTACCTTTGTGGTACTTTTCCCTTTGAACACAAGCACTGGTCTTTATAGGGGAAATACTGGAGTCAGTCCGGTAAGTAGAAGCAGTGTTTAAATGCTGGTAAAATACAGACTTGAAAAATAAAAATCACTCGCAGCACGATCATGGCAGGAAATAATCCTGTCTGAATCTCTTCCTTGCGCCGTCCTTTTTTGCACCATTGGCTTCTCCTTGGTAGGTTAGGTGCGCAAGTGGATCAGGCTCCTCAATTCATATGCAACAAAAGTTCCCACGTTACTGGAGCCCAGGACCCTACAGAGAGGCCTCACAAAGAATGGGCACGGGGCAGCCCATCAATACATCGCTGTAGCACAAAGACGTGAGGCCCATTACTGCAAATGCCATTTATTATTCCAAGTACAGCAGCGCCTTATTCCATCTTCTAACGTGTATTGATGGGCTGCCCCGTGCCCATTCTTTGTGAGGCCTCTCTGTAGGGTCCTGGGCTCCAGTAACGTGGGAACTTTTGTTGCATATGAATTGAGGAGCCTGATCCACTTGCGCACCTAACCTACCAAGGAGAAGCCAATGGTGCAAAAAAGGACGGCGCAAGGAAGAGATTCAGACAGGATTATTTCCTGCCATGATCGTGCTGCGAGTGATTTTTATTTTTCAAGTCTGTATTTTACCAGCATTTAAACACTGCTTCTACTTACCGGACTGACTCCAGTATTTCCCCTATAAAGACCAGTGCTTGTGTTCAAAGGGAAAAGTACCACAAAGGTAAATAACATCGGAGGACTTCCAATTGAACTTTTAATAACATCACAATGCACTATGGGGCTTGTAGGAGTTAATCTTCAGTCACGTGCTTTACCTTTGAAAAAGCGCGCCCCAGCACACCTGCATGTTATTCAATTCCTTCTGTGATCAAGGCAGTATGCCGAAACGTTAGAAGATGGAATAAGGCGCTGCTGTACTTGGAATAATAAATGGCATTTGCAGTAATGGGCCTCACGTCTTTGTGCTACAGCGATGTATTGATGGGCTGCCCCGTGCCCATTCTTTGTGAGGCCTCTCTGTAGGGTCCTGGGCTCCAGTAACGTGGGAACTTTTGTTGCATATGAATTGAGGAGCCTGATCCACTTGCGCACCTAACCTACCAAGGAGAAGCCAATGGTGCAAAAAAGGACGGCGCAAGGAAGAGATTCAGACAGGATTATTTCCTGCCATGATCGTGCTGCGAGTGATTTTTATTTTTCAAGTCTGTATTTTACCAGCATTTAAACACTGCTTCTACTTACCGGACTGACTCCAGTATTTCCCCTATAAAGACCAGTGCTTGTGTTCAAAGGGAAAAGTACCACAAAGGTAAATAACATCGGAGGACTTCCAATTGAACTTTTAATAACATCACAATGCACTATGGGGCTTGTAGGAGTTAATCTTCAGTCACGTGCTTTACCTTTGAAAAAGCGCGCCCCAGCACACCTGCATGTTATTCAATTCCTTCTGTGATCAAGGCAGTATGCCGAAACGTTAGAAGATGGAATAAGGCGCTGCTGTACTTGGAATAATAAATGGCATTTGCAGTAATGGGCCTCACGTCTTTGTGCTATATATATATATATATATATATATATATATATATATATATATATATATATATATATATATATATATATATATATATATATATTCCAACATGCAGGTAGCCCCAAAGGAGTGAAGCCTCAGACATCAAAATAGCTCACAAATTTTATTTGCGGCTTGCAAGCAGGTAGCTGGGTCATGAAAGTCATCTAAAAAGTATCGCCAGACGCGTTTCAGGAGTCATCAGCTCCCTTCCTCAGTGGCGTGTCATCAGGTAATGGAAGCAAGGTTCGCTGCACACCTGATGTATTCCAACTCCCCGCCTCATGGGCGTGGCCCTCCCACGGCCTCATGGTCGTTGTAGTGTGCAGTTGTCAATTCCCTAGTGGGTATGCTAATCATCACAAGTCAATTTGACAGTTTATGAAATGCCTCAGTGGGTCGACGTCCCCTCCTGTCAGCAACCTGCCCCGCTTTCCAGGCGCAAACATAAGCTTCAAGGCGGCTCCATCCTGCGTAAGGAACCGTACCTTGCGTGTCACCCAAAGTTGCAAAGTTAGACATAGAATTTTCAAAAATCCCATAGGGAAAAAAATCCTAACTATATATACCTACTGGCGACAGCAAGTAGGTAATATATATATATATATATATATATATATATATATATATATATATATATATATATATATATATATATATATATATATATATATATTATATATATATATATATATATATACACCGAAAAAACCATAGGTTTCACACCAGTTATAGTTAGGAATTAGCATTTAAAAAACCTATTAAATTGAACAGAGCATAAAGCTCATCCTCCCAGCTGATGACAACCACAATTGCCCAAAAAACACACATTTTTTCCTGATTTTTTTTTTGCTCCAGTTCAGCCATTTTGAATTCCCTGTTTTTTGTTTCCCCCCATAAAAATAACAAAAAAATATAAAATAGTTCATAAAAGCCAAAAAAAGTACAAAATGTTCAAAAAACATTAAAAAAATATAAAACAACAAAAAGAAGAAAAAAACAGTTCTTTTTAGAACTACCTCCAATTTATAAAAAAAGGCTACATTTTTTTTAAACTCTGTCATTCTTTTTTCCCCATGGTATGCTCCCCGCTCCGCTCCCCGGTGCGCGTACCTGGCGCTCCCCCTGCGCAAATCAGTGAATTTAATAGGTTTTTTAAATGCTAATTCCTAACTATAACTAGTGTGAAACCTATGGTTTTTTCAGTGAATTTCAAAGGTTTTTTAAATGCTAATTCCTAACTATAACTTGTGTGAAACCTATGTTTTTTTCAGTGAATTTCATAGGTTTTTTAATAGCAAATTGTTGGGCTACATCTGGCTGATATTTGGGCTACATTTGTTTTTTTTTGTCTCTGGTGGCCATCTTTGGGCTACATTGGGCTACATTGGGCTACATTTGGGCTCTAACATATATATAGCCCAATGTGGCCCAATATATATTTTTTCAAAGTTAATTTTCGTAAAAACCACTGGAGCATATATCTTGAGACATAGCAAAGGCACATCGGGGTACCAGTCCCTACAATTTTGCCAAGTTTGGTGGAAATCCATTCAAAAAGTGAGTTCGACCGCCCTATGGAAACTTCAACTATCTAAATCCACCAATCATTGCTTGTGATTCATGAGCAGGGAAACTCCACAATTTATTTTTTGTAAACTCCTACTGTTCCAACTGCCATTTCATTCCCACACTTAATCTGACTGCACCAGAACCTTCTCTCATCATGTATTCTGTGTGGATTATTGGACATAGCTACATCCACTGGGCTCAAACGTATGCAGCTAGCAGAGATTTTCACAACCTTGATTTATCAAATGTGGAAATCAAGTGGATTGGCCAGAGAAGATTGAGATGTCACCAATTGATGCCATTGGTGAAAACCTTTTTGCATCTGCCAAAACCCTGACCTCTTAATAGTGCACTGTGGTGGAAATGACTTGGGCACTTTGACTGGGGTTGGTCTGGAAATGCTTTTAAAGGACACCTTTGATCAATTGATGACACTTTTTCCACAAACTGCCTTGGTATATTCCAATATATGCCAAAGACAGAAATGGAACTGGTCCAACCAATTTTGTCCACAATTTGAGAAAGCACGGAAACATGTGAATAAATCTGTTTCTGCTTACATGAGAGACTATGGAATGGGTTCAATATACAACAATAACTTGTGTTACAACATGCAAGACATCTACAGAGGAGATGGTGTGCACTTCTCAGATGAGGGGAATAGAATATTCCTCCTGAATTTAAGACTGTGCATTGGAACCTACTTGTAGGTACCTAAATCAGCCACAGAACCCAAAAGCTCTTTTCAGAGCTACCCTACCTCTGATCACTCAAAATGATTATCTTTCTCAAACTTTTTTCACTATTTTTCACCAGAGTACGCTCCCCGGTATGTTCCCCGGTGCGCTCCTCCCGCAAAATGTAATTTTTTTTTTGGCATATATGCCCCTCCTAAACTCCCCTCAGAAAACCTAGAGGGTCAGGGGGTGTCTACTGTGCCCCTTTTTACCCATTCCCAACGTTGTTTGTCCTCCATCTTGTGTCTCAATTCGACCGAAACACAAAATGGTGGACTCCCGTAGCGCTCCCGGTACGCGTACCGGACGCGCACCGGTAAGTGCTCCCCAAAAAAATGTGGGAAATAAAATTACATAAAAACCACTGGACAGACTTTCACCAAATATAGAATAGACCCTACTAAATGTAAATGTATATGAATTTATATAGCGCAAATCACCGAGCGGTTTCTAAGCGCTTGCTTAGGGAACCCGTCCTGGTATTCCCCTGTGAGATAACCCCGGCAGGGTATCCGCAAGGTGAAAGTCAGGCATCCCGCCGCGAGGGGCCATTGTGGAGATTAAGCAAGCTATTGCCCAGAGTCGCATAGTGTGAACCCGTGAATCGAGTAGGCACCGGAGCGAGAATTGTCGAGTCCATGGACATTTGAGGACTCAAGACCCTGCCGAGCCCGGGAATTGAACCGTGGTCCTGGGCTGACCTCTCCTTCCAGGTCTGCCTCCTCTAACCAGTGAGCCACACTTCTCCACAACCATCCATACCAGTCCCTACCATTATCCCACATTTGATGGTATTCCATTGAGCCATTTGGGCTGTAGCCCTGTCTAAATATCCTGAGGTAAATTACATGACAAAAACACATATGAAAGTGTTAGAATTTTCAACCAATTCAAATGTTACTTTCATATCCTACTTTTTTTTCATGACATTTGATTGGTTATGCACATGAATATAAATGAAAAATGAGAGGGAAACACGGCAATTTTGACTACAACTACCGGAGATACATCTTTAAAAGATTTCCTCATTTATCTTCATCACCTTTCTATAAGGTAAGTTATAAATTTGTGAAGGGGCACTTTAAGTTCATTTGTAAAAACGTTTTCTGACAGTTATTTACTGTCCCTCTGTTATAATTACAGATTCAGATAGGCTTCTCTGATATAGTTATGGATTGAATTAGGCTTCTCTGGTATAATTATGAATTATATTAGCCTTCTTCACATACACTTTTTTATATTTCTACTTCCTATCTCATACCATACACTACCCAAAGATAACTTCACTGTTTATAACTCACAAGTAACTCACAAGTAGCTGTCTGAACTTAAACCCAACAGTGCCCTATCTCTACTGATATATTTATTTTTTATGCAATTTACAGCAAGAAAATGGAAGGAGAACAAAATAAAATTAATATTTCAATTGAAATTGATATGGAGAACAATCCTAAGGAAGAGATTGATGAATTAGACTTTTTGGATCAGTCTCTGGACCAAGACTTACTTAATTGTGTGGAAGAAATTGAATCATGGAATCCAAAATGAGGACATACCTGATGAAATAATGTTGCTAATTCGTTTAGATTTAGAAAAATCACAGCAATAAAGTAAAAATTGTTCGAGACATTATTCTTTTTTATATGTAAATTTTGAAACAGTACCAAAATAGATATAATATAAAGTGAGACTTATAGTATACTGTAGAACTTTTTTATGTTACATAGTAATTTTGCTCATAGTTACTTCCTTTCTCCCACTAAATTATCTCCAATGTGTATTTAACATCTCTTTATCATCTCCTGCCTCCATGTTGTTTCTGCTTTCCTGACAGACTATGGTATGAATTCCATATACCACAATAACTTCTGTAACAACATGCAAGATATCTACAGAGGAGACGGTGTACATTAAATTTTAGACTCTGCATTGGTACCTACATGTTGGTACTTAAATAAACAAAAAATAAAAAACAAACAAAAAGAACAATTTTATTAATAAACCTACATTTTTTGATAAGTCTGTCATTCTTTTTTCCTCATGGTACGCTCCCCGGGCGCTCCCCCCGCGCAAATCAATAAATTTCTTTTAGTTTTTTGCCCCGCGGGGCCCTTTTATAGCCCCCACATCAAACCTAGGGGGTCAGGGGGGGTCTACCCTGCCCCCTTATGGTCATTTCCCCCTTTGTTTTTGCCACCTCTTGTGTCTCGATCCTACCAAGACACAAAATGGCGGCCGCTCCGGACTGTTTAGAATGTTTACAGACACCCGAGAGCCAATCAGCTTTTCGTGCGCAAGTCGCGTGGCGCGCCCGGTGCGCTCCCTGGTGCGCGTACCGGGGCGCTGCCATAGATATATATATTTTTTTGAACCTAAATTACTTAAAAACCACTGGAGCACATATCTTGAGACATAGCAAAGGCACATCGGGCTACCAGTCCCTAAAATTTAGCCAAGTTTAGTGGAAATCCATTCAGCCGTTCGGGCTAAAAGTGAGTTCGACCGCCCTATGGAAATTAACATGGGGAAAACACGTTTTGGGACCCCCCTTTTATCTCGGCCCCCGCTTGACGAATCCCCCCCACATTTTCAGGGAAGGAGCGGAGCGAAGCAGGCCTCGAACTTTGAGAAATTCGCGAAGATTCGTCCACCGGCGCCAAAGTTATTCCCAATAGAATGTTGCGGATTTCCTATAGAAAGTAGATCCTAACTATAACTACCTACTGGCGACCGCCAGTAGGTAATATATATATATATATATATATATATATATATATATATACATATATATATATATATATATATATATATTTTATTTATTTTTTTTTTGTAGGGGGTTCGGAAACGAAATACAGAAAGAGATCACATCATCTGTGTGCTGGCCGTCTTTTCTGGTAACTATCACTGGAATCGTGTGATAATATATATATATATATATATATATATTTATAGTGGCGGAACATGTCACTGAATACATTGATTACTTCCTGCAAAACCTGGTCCAAGAACTACCCACATATGTTAGAGACACTGGTGATTTCCTGGCCAAAATTCAAAACATCCAGTGGACTGAACAAATGCTCATGATCACTTTGGACATAGAGTCGCTCTATACCAGTATAGAGCATGTATGTGGTATCAAGGCTCTAGAGTTTTTTCTTGGTAAAAGACCCATAAACTGTTATCAACACAACAAAGTATTGATCGAGCTTACATCCTGGTGTCTCAACAATAATTTCTTTCTTTTTGGGAGTGATCTATATCTGCAAAGGCGTGGGGTCGCAATGGGGGCATGTTTCTCTCCCAGCTACGCGTGCTTGCACGTGGGCTGGTGGGAGGAACATGTCCTCAGGCGGCAACATGCACAAATTTATTCTGATCATGTTTTACTTTGGTTACGTTATATCGATGACGTTTTTTTGTTATGGCAAGGTGATAAACTCAGTGCACAACTGTTCATTGATTCTATCAATGTGAATAATGTAAATCTGAAATTCACTAGCTCTATCAGTGAATGTGAGGCAGAATTTCTGGATGTTAAAATCCAGATCCACAATGGCCGGCTTACCACCAAATTACATCGTAAAGTTACTGCTGGCAACAGTATCTTGCACGCCAGCAGTGCACATCCGCGCCATGTGGTAGACAACATTCCCCTAGGTGAACTCTTACGAATTAAGAGAATCTGTAGTACAGACTCTGATTTGGTATCTTGCACCAATGAAGCTTTGGCGAGGTTTCGTGCTAGGGGGTATCGTGAATCAGTCCTTACAACAGCCATGGCCAAAGCCAGGACTAGACCCGTGCTTCCTTACTTGTAACCAACAGAAGTGCTAATACATCTTGCACTTCAGATGAGGATACCACTAACCCCAGGTTCCTCACACCATATAGCAGACAGGCAAGGCAAATAAAATCTATTTTGTCTAAAAGATGGCCAGTCCTTGCTACAGACCCTGTACTCAAACCCCAATTAGCAGAAGTTCCCATTGTCACCTTTAGGAAGGGTCCCTCTCTCAGATCTCACGTTTGCCATGAATTTCCTGAATTAAGAAAAAAGCAGGAATGGTTGAAAACTAGATCTGGCTTTATACGCTGCACCTCTTGCAGGGCTTGCAAATTTGGCAAAAGCACTCGGCAATACTACACGCCATTCAGTCCAGACCCTATTCAAATTAAGGGCCAATACAACTGTAAGACTGAATTTGCCATATATGTTTTAACCTGCACATGTGCACTCAGGTATGTCGGCAGTACACGACAACCTGTACACGTTAGGATCCTCCAGCATCTACGTGCCATTGTCAACAACGACCCAGCCTACCCTGTAGCCAGGCACTTCAAGGCAATGCATAATAACAATTTGGTGTGCCTTTCATATTTTGTCATCTCCGCAATAGATAAACCCAGAAGAGGCGGGGACAGGGTAAAGATGCTGAGAAGAATGGAATCTCATTTCATTCTTGAATTAGATAGTAGATCCCCGAATGGTCTTAACAATACGGAAGACCTACATGTGTTTTTGTAACTCAAGCCCTGTTTTGTCCACTTCGCTGTGTATTGCTTTGGGTGGTGGGGTTTAGTTGGCTTATACCCCCGCTCCCTCTCCACGTGTCCAACAATTTGTCTCCTTATTGGGTTGTTGCACGTATTATTTTTATATTATTTCACTGTGATTTATCATTTAGGTATTTGCATTTATCTTCTTTGGCACACTCATTCGAGGACATAGACACAATAAGTTTTTTTCTGTGATCCGTGTACAAATATGTTCTTTCAACAGTTCATTTTTTGGCTATGATATTCCCATGATTAGATGCCAAAGAGCCCATGCCTTACAACTATGCTGCTACAGTCATATGTTTACCTACTATGCTGGTTTGCACTTTGATAGTTACAGATGTAACATTATATTGTTTACACTCAGGCATATTTTGCACATAACCAATAATATTATTGCTGGTTTTTAATTGCATCTGTTATAACAACAACTATTATTTTAAAATGCACCTTGCACTTTAATATGCTATTTTGCACTATCAATATCAAACGTAGGACAGGGCTATTTGTATATATAAATATTTGTTATATACTATTCTTTGGCATTTGCATTTTAAGCTTTGTATAGAAAAAAGTTTTCTAAATCTTTTTAACTTTTATATCATGGGTTTTATCTTTGTCAATTTAACATATGGATTTTAACCTGTTAATGAATTTTTCGAACTGTTGCCATTTAGATACGTTTTGGAAAACAGACTAGGCTATCCTTTACCAGTAGTTTGTCCTCGCTGTCCATTATCACGAGGTGTATGATGAAAAAAAGAAAGAAAAAAATGCACTTTTTTCACTGCTCAGTGGTTACTATTTAAACGCATGCATTACCAATTCTGACTATCTGTGAGCAAGGGCGGATGCCCGAAACGCGTCAGATTGCTTGGTTCAGCTTTTGAATAATAAAAAACTGTGCTTACAATTACTGGATCCGCGTGATTTCCTGGGTCGCTGTGGTCGGAGCTCGGGAGATTGCATTTGGTCGATATATATATATATATATATATATATATATCGCAAACAACACTCCTTCCACTTCTACCAAAGCCTCGGCAGCGAAGAAAAAGAAACGAACCACTTCTTTTTTCCAGGCAAGATGTTTATTTGAAACCTAGCAGCAGTCAACAGATGACGCGTTTCGGGCTTAGGCGCCCTTGTTCACATAAAGGCTGTGAGTGGTTTTCCCATTTTAAGTGATATGCCCTTCCCACCAAAGTCACATGTTCCAAAAGTTAATGGAGAACATAGTAAACAGACTACATGACTCGAATATAATCAATGTAATATCCATATTCGTTAGTGCCAAAAATCATATTGACAGAACCCCAACCGCATTTACCATTATATTATAACGGAAATTTATATTGTTGTCGGCTGAAGAAAAGCAAAATAAAACTTTTTGAAATTACAATATAATTCCAAAATCAAAAGACTTCATTTTGGCAATCTAGAAATCCCTGGATAAATCCAAATACACGTTATAAAAAGTGCAAAAATTCATTATAGCTGCATAAATGCATGTAATCATTAACAGACTTGCGACTTTTAGTTTAGAAGGAAATGTGCAAAGAAGATAAAGTGCATAGCAGAGCTAATCATAGAATTATTTTACAAATATACCATGTGCAAATTGATGTGGTAGATAATGAATGTGAAAATGGTTACAAAATAAATAAATGCATTTTGCAACCCAAACTCGGCTGAGACATTACACAAAGTGAAATATATTATGGGATGGCACTAGTTTTTGTTTGGGAAGTCATATTGTAAACTTAGACCACGTCCAAGTTTAACCATTTTTTTAAAAACCAATACATGCTTTCCCTATAATACAGTGTCTCTGCCGAAGTGTAAAAGAGTGAAACACACAATTAATCACCGTTATGGAACGTTAGTCCAAAATCACTAATCATTCTTTTGGTGACCACGAAATTTACCAATACCAACACACTCAAAAAATAGATCATCTAGAATCAGATCAAAAAACAAACTCAAAAAATCTGTACGATATAAAACACACTGCTCAGGGTAACACACAGAATACCTATTTACAAGCATGTGTACATATCTTCGGTGTTGTTCAGACCATTTGGGAATTTGCTGTCGAAGTTAAGAATACATTTGGTTTCCAATCTCCTGAGCAAAGCCTCTCTGTTCCCTCCTCTGCGTGGTTTAGGGACAGCAGCTACCACATAGTATTTTAAACAAGATAAATTATTACCATGAACTTGTTTGAAGTGGCGTGCCACTGGGTAATTGGGATCACTATGCAAGATGGCACGTAGATGTTGAAGGATTCTCTCATGTACCTGTAGCTTTGTGCTTCCGATATAATTGAGCCCGCAGGTACAAGTGAGAACATAAACTGCAAAATCAGTTTTACAGTTATAGTTTCCCATTATCTTGTGTGGTGTAGGACTGAATGGAGTACAGTATTCTGTTGTGTTCACCCTGAACTTGCACGCCCGGCAAGATGAGCATTTATAGAAACCATCTTTAGGTTTTAACCAGTTGGGTTTAGTTCTTATTTCAGGGCTGGTAGGATCTAACACAGCCCCCATGTTTCTGGCTCTACTGAATGTTATAGTGGGGCTAGATGGCAGACTCATTCTCAGAACGGGGTCAGTGAGTACTATTCCCCAGTTTTTATTGATGATGGATCTAATTTTGCGTTCGTTCTCACTGTATGCTGTGATTAGTCTAGGACATTGGGCCTTGTCAGTTGTCTCGGGAGTAGCTGGTGAATCAGATAGAACCTCCGGGACAGACTCTTCCGCTATGGGAGCTGGAAGTAAACTGGCTCTAGGTCTGGAAGATGTTTTAGTTAAAGCTGATGTCAAGATCTTATCTGAATAGCCTCTAGCTTTCATGCGACGCATGGATTCTGCCGCACAAATGTTAAATTCGGCATCCGTGCTGCATATCCTTTTTAGGCGTAGCAATTCCCCATAGGGGATGCTCGCAATCAGATGCCTAGGATGGGCACTGGAGGCATGGAGTGTGACATTGCCAGCGGTGGATTTTCTGAAAAGGGTACTTTCTATTCTACCATTTGCTACATACAGTTTGACATCCAGAAATTCCAAGCTGGAATTGTCTATGTGGTGGTATATATATATAAGGCTGACAGTGGCAGTGTCTGCCGACCCCGCTTGATGCCAGGTAAAGTGGAAATATACTGCTGATGCTGTGTTGCTGAAACGCTAAGCCTTATAGAAATATTTTAAAAAACGCTGATTTTAATAGCAGATAGAATTGTTAAACTTTTAACTGTGTTATAGTTGATCTATAATTATAATACATACCATCTGGGCTTAGACGCTCTCCCTAGGCATTGCCAGGGGTTTAAAACATACGTTACACACAGCGCTCTGTGTTTCAGCCTGCCCGCCCCGGTCCGACTCGGTATCCAATACCGTTGAGCGGAGGGCGGGACAGGTACGAGCCTGAGTGACACACTTCCGCTTTCCCGCTGTAGCACCGAGCGGTTAGCGCTCTAGCCTTGCTGCAACTGGGGCTATTTAGGCGGCGAGGAGGCGAGGCAAAGTGCGGTAAGGCTGACAGTGGCAGTGTCTGCCGACCACGCTTGATGCCAGGTAAAGTGGAAATATACTGCTGATGCTGTGTTGCTGAAACGCTAAGCCTCATAGAAATATTTAAAAAAATGCTGATTTTAATAGCAGATAGAATTGTTAAACTTTTAACTGTGTTATAGTTGATCTATAATTATAATACATACCATCTGGGCTTAGACGCTCTCCCTAGGCGTTGCCAGGGGTTTAAAACATACGTTACACACAGCGCTCTGTGTTTCAGCCTGCCCGCCCCGGTCCGACTCGGTATCCAATACCGTTGAGCGGAGGGCGGGACAGGTACGAGCCTGAGTGACACACTTCCGCTTTCCCGCTGTAGCACCGAGCGGTTAGCGCTCTAGCCTTGCTGCAACTGGGGCTATTTAGCCACTCGTCGGGAACAAGCGCGCAGCGATTGCGCGCAGGGTGGCGCCTTTGACGCGCCGAAGACAAGCCAAAGACCTGCCTGTCTGCGCCCGTCCGCGACAGGACGGGGCCAGGGGCCATGGAGGTCCTACCAAATACCCCGCACGACCCGCTCACTATCAGGATTACCTATTCAGCTCAGGTAATTAGGGATCTTCAGACTGTCGACTGTCATAGAGACTCTAACCTTATAGTAGAAGGGCCTTTCGCATGCCTGTATTGCAAGTCCCAGTTCTCTACCCTGAAGGGAGAAGGCTCTGAGAGATGTGTGATAACCCATACACCCTCTCTCAAAACATCCAAAATCGCTGGTCACAAAAATATCCTCTGCAACGTGCGCTCTCTACCTAAGCACACCTCTGAAATATGGGACCTTATTTCTACAAACGAGCCTGACTACTGTTTCATGACTGAAACTTGGCTTAAACCTCATTCCACTCCCTCTATTACATTGGCCATTCCTTCAGGATATAAAATAATCAGATTAGACAGACCTAAGAAAATAGGTGGAGGAATTGCAATTGCACATAAAAATAACATCAACTGCTCTGTTTTGGCAGAACTCAGCACCCCTGACATTGAATTGCTGATTTTTAAAACAATTCATTCCACTAAACAAACCAGATTGGGTGCCCTGGTATATCGTCCCCCTGGACCAAGCTTTAACTTTGTCAACATACTACTTGAAAATCTTGCGCCATATGTTCACAAAGACAAAGAATTCCTGCTAATAGGTGATTTCAACCTACACAGTGAACTCACTAATTGTAAAGAAGCACAAGCATTTCTAAATGATCTCTCACTACTATGTCTCGAACAACACAATGTGGGCCCAACTCACGTGGCCGGACACACCCTAGACCTTATAATTACCAACTTCTCCAGTGTCACATGCCTTCCCCCCACACAAGTCAGCTGGACTGACCACTTTATCCTTGAGTTTAATACTCCCTATCCTGTAACCACTATCCTCAAATCTACCAACATCCCTAAAGTACGGCGGCAATGGCACAAAGTTAATGAGACCTCCTTTGCAGGGAAATTTATTCAACCCTTCTATATGGTTCCTGAAGATATTGACAATGCAGTTGATATGTTCACCAAAGCTACCAAAACGGTCATAGATGAGATAGCCCCCTTAAAACAATTTAGACCCCGACCAGCCAAAAAACAAGAGATCTGGTTCTCTGAAGAGCTCAGGAATCTAAAGAAAACAGCCAGAAAATTAGAAAAGAAATGGAGATCCACCCATCTTGTAACAGACAGGAGACATTACTGGGATGCATTAAGCATATATCATAAAGCTATTAGAACAGCGCGTAAAACCCATATTACCACCCTTATTACGGCTGCAGACAATTCCCCCAGAGTTTTATACCAGGTCCTGCATTCCTTTACTAATCCTACAGCATGTGAGAGTCCAGACACTTCTTCACAACTACTTTGTGACAATATATCTCTATTTTTTTCTAACAAAATAGATCTCATCTATGCGAAAATAGTCAACTCTAACAACACGTTGACTACCAATGCAGTATCCATCTTTCAGGATTCAGAGCTTAATAGCGGCCCCCACACCTTAGACCTCTTCCCTCCTATTACTCCCAAAGATGTGTCTCTACTCACGATGCAGATTAAAAGCGGAAGTCCTGATGACATCATCCCAGCAAGACTTATGCCCACCTTGCGGGAAATTCTATCACCCACTATTGAAAAACTTATCAACTTATCCCTCTGTACAGGCTCTGTTCCCAAACAGTGGAAACAGGCCTTAGTTAGGCCTATCAGGAAGAACACCGCAACTCCCTGGACTGATCTATCAAATCTCAGACCAATCTCATTGTTACCATTCTTGGGAAAGCTCACTGAGAAATATGTTAATCGTCATTTATCCAGCTACATTGAGGTAGCTGGCGGCCTAGACTACTCTCAATCTGGGTTTAGGCCGAAACACAGCACAGAGTCCACCCTCCTGTCTGTTACCGACGACCTGCATATGTTTCAGGACAAAGGCTACTCGGTAATATTGGTGTTATTAGACCTGTCAGCAGCGTTCGACACCGTGTCACACAACATCCTTATTGACCGGTTGTCGAACGTAGGGATTAAGAACAAGGCCCTTGCTTGGCTAAGGAGTTTTCTTACCGATCGCACCCAGACTGTCACCATGGGTGAATATCGATCAACAGAGGTAGAGATTACGAAAGGGGTGCCACAGGGCTCCTGTTTGAGCCCAACACTTTTTAACATCTACGTGGCACCCCTGGCAAGAGTGATGCGCAAATTTGGTTTCATTCCCGTGTCATATGCGGATGACACGCAGCTCCTCTTTCCCTTTCAAAATCTCACCACTGAAATAAGAAACTCCTTCTCCGCTGGCATGAAAGCCGTCGCACAATGGATGTCCACCAACTACCTACAGTGCAATGTCAACAAGACGGAAGTAATGCTGTTTGGAGATGCCAAATTACTGTGGACCCCAGACTGGTGGCCATCTGATCTTGGTACTGTTCCAGAGCCCAAACAGATCGTCAAAAATCTGGGGACTCGCCTTGACCATGACCTTTCCCTTAAACAGCACAGTAACATGGTAGCTGGCTCATGCTTTCACACCATCAGCATGATGCGCAGAATCTTTCCCCTGTTACCAGATTCCTTCAGAAAAACCCTAGTGCAAGCCCTTATACTGAGTCGCATCGACTATTGCAACAGATTGCTCCTCTCTGCTAATGAAGGAGTTCTGGATAGGCTCCAGGTGGTCCAGAATACGGCAGCTCGCCTTGTCCTAAATGCCCCTCCCAGAACTGCATCAAAACCTCTCCTTGAAAAACTACATTGGTTGAGTATTCGACAAAGGGCCAAGTTTAAGATATGTTGCATTATTCATAAATGCTTAAACGGACATGGCCCGACATACCTGGAGCAGAAATTCACCCCCTACACTCCCTCCAGATCTTTGAGATCTAGCGAAAATTTTCTACTGGCAGTACCTCGTGTTAAAAAAACTAGACACGGAGGGAAAGCTCTATCTGTTGCAGGGCCCACACTGTGGAATAAACTTCCTCTGGCCCTTAAGCTCTGCACAGACCATTTAAAATTCAGGAAACAACTGAAAACTCTGCTGTTTACTGATAAAATCTAGCCCCATGCCTCTTTATCTGCATATATATTGAAATCTTATTTGGTATCACAGCGCAGAGATACTCCAGTTGGAGTCGATTGCAGCGCTATAGAAACCCATAAATAAATAAATAAATAAATAAATATATATATATATATATATATATATATATATATATATATATATATATATATATTCACTGAAAGAAACATAGGTTATAGACCATATATAGTTAGGAATTAGCATTTACAAAACCTTGAAAATTCACTGAAAAAACCATACGTTAAAGACCATATATAGTTAGGAATTAGCATTTACAAAACATTATTTTACTCACACAAACCATTGAAATTTGCATATATAGTTAGTTGCTGATGACATCACTGATGACATCTCAAATGACATCACTGATGACATCACTGATGACAACATCCAGTGACTGTATGTTTCTGTAAAGTTAAAATATGTCTTACATATTGAAGAATGAGTGGATGTATAAGTGTCTGAATGAAGGATTTAGTAGGTGCATGACTGACTGTATGAGTGAGTGATTAAATGTGTCTCACTGAGTGCATGGGTTAGTGACTAAACTGTCTTAATTTGTGCATCATTATGTCTGTTGTTCTGTAAACTGCTGCATGTGTTGATCAGTAGCTATATGAGTAACTATATGGGTTATTGATTGGTTGCCCAAGTGTTTGTATGGGAGACCGAGTGTGTGTGTGGGTGGCTGGGAGGTGTATGACTTTGCATAGATGTGTGAGCAGTTGATTCACTAGATGTATGGTTTCAAAAGTGCATGTGGAAACAGCTGTATGGGCGGTTGACTGTGTGCATGAGTGTATTGGTGAGTGAATGGATATCTCAGTGCTGCATGTCAAAGTAAGTACATATGTAAAACACAGTACATGTGAGAGTTGACATATATAAATAACTGTGCATAAGAGCCAGTGAATGTGTGAGTGGCTGTATGGATCATTGTGAACTTGTATCAGGGATTGTATAAGAGAGTAAATATGTGTTAGTATATGTTTGAATAAGTAAGGTGTGTATAACTGTATAGTTGAGGAATTGGAGGTGTGATTGATTGATTCTTTGCATGACTGACTAGGTGTGTGTTGAACTCCATGGATGAGTGACAGTCTGTGAGTGTCTGTTTACACTGATTGTATCTAAGGTTATATTAGAGTCTGAAGAGGTTCATCGTATTATCACATGAATGATATCATCAGTGATGTGATCAGTAGTGTCAAATGAGATGTCATCAGTGATGTCATCATTGATGTCATTTGAGATGTCATCAGTGATGTCATCAGTGATGTCATTTGAGATGTCATCAGTGATGTCATCAGTGATGTCATTTGAGATGTCATCAGTGATGTCATCAGTGATGTCACTGACCATGTCATGAATGATGTAATATGTGACATGATCAGCAGTGGATTGCAGGTGCGCGATATATAGTTAGTGCAACTAACTATATATGCGAATTTCAATGGTTTTGTGTGAGTAAAATAAGGTTTTGTAAATGCTAATTCCTAACTATATATGGTCTATAACCTATGGTTTTTTCAGTGAATATATATATATATATATCTTCCTGCATTGAGCAAGATCCTGGTTTCTGTCTTCCACGTTGTACACTATTACTATTTGGAAGAGGACGTGGTCTAACGGCTAGGGCGCTCAACCTCAAATCTGGAGAACCGGGTCCGAGTCTCGGTAACAACGCTCCGCATCCTGTGATTCTGGGCAAATCACTTAATCTCGTTGTGCCTAACAAAATGAATGTGTCCTTGTGTAATGCAACTGGTGCTCATGTAAAGCACTCTTATACCTTCAGGTCAAGTTTGCACTATATAAAACTCCGGAAAAAACGAAATTACCAGGCTATAAATATAGAAATCCTTGAAGACCTGTGTTTAAAACCTAATGAACACTAGCAGATGATGTGGACCCTCTGCAGCAGGGATTGCAAGTGAATAACCAGTTGTGCTTGTTTTACTAACGAGTGTGGTATGTGACTTATGAAATCTATTATGAGAAGTGGTTTATTCAATGACAACATTATCCATTTAATTTAAACTGCTCACTAATGGTGTATGCAACACAACTATGTAAACTGTATTTCATGATTGAAAATGTACATTTTATATAATTAATTAAACACATTTATTTATTATCACATTTAAAATATGATTATTGTTTTCACGCCAAAGGCAACTTCAATGTTCATAAGACATCACAATAGCATTTCATAACATTTTATAGTGACCTCAAAATGGCAATTACAATATCCTGAGTTGGCAAGTCATTGTGAGTAAAGCAATATGCATTATTGTGATACATCATCAGTGCAAAATGGTGCTGTAATAACTAGACCTGGGTGGCAAATTCCGTTCCGCTTGCGGAATTTGCGGAATTTGGGTAATTTTGCATTCCGCAGAGAACGGGCCATTGCACCAAATCTGTGTTCAGCGACTTCTCAAAGCTTTTTGTTTGTTCACGTTCTCAAAATGCGTGTTCACGAGATATTTACCACAGAGCACGCAAACAGCGATCGCGAACAGTAAAAAAGCATCGCGAACAAGCAATTCCACGTGTTCCCTGATTTTTTACCGTTTCGCTGAGATTTGCGTAATGCGATTACGCAAATTCCACCCACCCATGGTAATAACAGAGTAAAAACAATGCAAACAGATCATCTTATACTGAAACAAGTCTGCCAGAGGCTTAACAGTAGTTATCATTTTGCAGCAGTTATCATTTTGAGTAGAATAAAAAGGACAGAATTGATATAAAATATTTTATTTATTTATTTTTATATTTATTTTAATTAATTGTATTTCTTTAATATAGGTGGCCCGCTTTATGGGTGGCACGCTTTGGTGACATTTATAGGTAGTGCTTGTCATAGTCTTCGCAGTATAGTCAAGCAAGGATGCACGTCCAGCATGAAGCAACTTTAATTAGACACACGTTTCCCGCAAAAAAATGTTAACATATTTGTATTGACGTTTTTGAAACGGGCACAAACAACTTACCTCCCTCATACATGTCATCAGCACTACTGAGCATAGTGAATCATAAGGACAGTTATCTCAGTTTCACAAAATACATGCTCATTTCTATCATTGCCCATGCAGCTGTGAAATAGGTCACTATGCTCTCACGTAAGATGTGGTCACTTCTGGGGTATGTAGCAACTTTGCAAACTAGTATGCTGAATTCGCTCGGTCTCAACCTGTATGCATTAAGAGTCTCAGGTTCTGGGCTTTTCTGTAATTGTCTTAATGTTGTGATGGATGGGGCGCAGTGTTGAGGGGGAGGAGCTGGGTGCCTCAAGCCTTATGTCTAGGTCTAGGTGGTGTGGCGACATTTCCTTCAGCTGTTGATTCAAATGCCGTCAGTATCTCCATCCATCTGTCCACCAGGGAGAGAGACAATTTAAGGCAAGGGCAAAGTGGGCTCTGGCCCGGGGCCCCAGCCTTTCACGGGGCCCTCTGGATAGAGCCAGCTCTGATCTACAAAGAAGTTTGACCTGATGATCTTGAATACTTTCTAAACTGATTGTTTTGAATGCTGTTTTCCTTTAATTTATTTCTAATTTATTTCTAATGTGTGTGAGAGTTTATTACAGACATTTTGCAGAGAAATGTTGTGTTTTTGTTTCATGTGCCATCCATAAAACATGTTTTTTTAGAGCAAAACATGACCTCACATGTGAGAAATGTGAGGGTGTCACAGAGATTATTTGCAGTAATATATTACTGAGCTGCTGCTATGTTACAATATTGAAACACACGTCACTATCACCAAATATTAGATGTAATCACATTTGGAATTTGGACAAGTGTGCCTGTGCACTATCAGCGACCTAGCCAAAGAGGGCATGAAGAGCTGAAATTAGATCATAAAATCAAAGCTGTTCCAAACAGGGGCCTCCAAAATACATTTGGCCTAGGGTCCCCAAGATCCTTAAAATGCCCCTGACCAGGGCCCGCTACGTAGGCCCCTGGTTTCTTCCAACTGCAGGGCCACTCCTTCCACTGACGCCCAGGTGACAAACTTTGTATGCTACCTATTATATGGATGGCCCTCTGGGATCTTCCAATAAACATACAACATCTATACAGTTTGCCGAGGGCAAAGTACGGGGATCTATTCCTCACTCTCTGTTTCCCTCTGCATGAGAACAGGCCCAGCAAGCAGATCCACCACTACTCTCCCCCAAAAGGCCAGAGTGAAAGGGCTCTGCCATACCATGTATGTTAACTAAGCTTCCACCAAGTGGCACCTGGGGCAGGTCTCAGTTTGAGTTTGCATTATTATGTTTAGCCAGTGCGGACTGAGGTATGTCACATGCAAAGAATTGAATTGAATGTATTTGAATCTTGTGTTAACTCCTCAGTGTGTAAGACCTCTCCAGCATATGTGCCCATTCCTTGTCCGTCAAAGACCTACCCAGGAGTCCCTCCCATTTTGATCGGGCAGTCATTGAGTCATCAATGTGCAATGCTATGAACACATACACAGCCACATTTTTGATCTACATGAGTAGAGTGTGTCATGTGTCATCTGTTTGAGGCTCTGAGTCTATATCACCCATTATGTTTTGCATTGTGCATGAGATTATGCTATAGTTCAGGAACTGCACACCCTTTGTATATACTAGGCTATGAAGGCTTTTCAGGGCTCCTTCCTCATATAGTTCCCCCAGGGTGATGATGCCTGCCTCTCTCCAATGTCCCATTGTTCCTGCCAAAGGAAATTCTCCAATTGGTGTAGGAAGTGTCACAAGTGGGAGAGCTGATGCATATAGGTTGTCCCATCTGCATTTGCTAACTGTGCATGTCCAGCCCTTTTCAAAAATGGGTTGACCCAAAGTGGTCCTGGACCTGGGTACAATGCGTTATGAAAAACAATGGTCCCAAACCTAGAGATAAAATGATTAAAGTAAACCTACAATCATTATCTGTGAACGCCTATTGAAGCCTTGGCATTAGTGCCTCACTGTATTAATACATTTATTTAAATAGAAGTGCAACAACCAAGAACAATGTATTTGAGAACAAAGGATTTGTAATTCCATCGTATTTCAACAGGAAATTTTTACTTCATTTACTTTTAGACATTTAAGGTACACAGAGGATGTTACTCCTAAGTACGTGCACAGGGAGGGTGCTCAAGTGATGAAAAGATGAGTAGAAGAAGCAAAAGTTGGTGCTTTTAGTTAGACTGGTCGTGTGATCTCAGTCATTATTACAGCCTGGCCACATTAGTTTTCAATGTCAGTTGTTTTCAATATAGAACACAATAAAAAATCTTGTGTAGCACGGTTTCACAGGACGGAGGCCGTGGTCCAGGTGGGGTATGGATGAGCGTTGATGTTTCAACCCGACTTAACGCTCAGGGGTGAGTGGGGGGCCTTAGCCTGCGGGTCCTCTTCAGGACGGGAAGAGCAACCTTGGTACCGGGGTGATGTCAAAGTCACATGCCTTGGGAAAATAGTAGTGGGTGAAGCAGAGGGGTTTGATAATGTCAAAAGAGTATCACCGACAAAGTAAAATCCCTTAAATTCCCCCTCTGTTGTGAGGATACCCTTAATGTTATCATTAGATTGAATTGCAATTGCTAGGGGCTCTAAAGACGATAGAAACAACCTGTCAGTAGCCTCAATGGATGTCAAAGAACAGGGTGGAATAACTTCCACAGGTGATAGAAGCAGTGGGTCCACAGTACACACCCCTAGTTAATGTAAGGAAATCATGACCTTTGCCCATTCTTTCCATCATCCGAAAGATATAGCCCAATCTACATGACCAAACACCTTTTTGGCGTCAACAAAAGGAGGACCTTCTCTTCTAGCTCTTCCATCTCCTGTCATATAATATTTGAGAGAGTGTTTAAGTGATTGGTTTAGGAGCGCCTATCAAAAACCTACCAGAGAGGAATAGATAGGTACTGTGATAACTATATTCAAGTGCGTCACCAAAACCTTTCCTAAAGTCTTAACATTCACGTTAATCAGAGAGATCAGGTGATAGGTAAAGCATTCTAGGGGATCCTTGCCCTGTTTTGTAAGCATTGATATTCAAGCCCTGAGAAACTATGCAGAGAATTGACCATCATCTAGGGCTTCTTGATAAACTGAGATCAAGATGGGATATTCTGAGCTTTTGTGGCTTTATAAAATTCAGCAAGAAGGCCATCATCACCAGGGGCTTTCGTGGAGGACATAGTGTCGATTGCAGAGATGATTTCCTCCTCAGTGAATGCTCATTCCAGTTGCACAGATTGCGTATGGGAAAGCTTTGGTAGTTTTAGGGAATTAAAAAAGGAAGAGTCAGATTCTGATGCTGAGGGGGGGTTCTAGCCATGTAAATACGTTCATAATATGTCTGGAATTACACCACTATTGCTGTTGGGTGAGTGACGTGGAGAGCCTATGAGTCTGAGATGACAGGATTTATCCTGGAAAAGTCTTGTTGGTAGCTTAGATAAGCTGAAAGTCTACCTGCTTTCTCACCCCTTTCATAGTGTCTCTGTTGTATAAGGAAAAGTTATTTCTCTGCATCTGTAGTTTAGAGTGATTCAGTTAGTCTTTGGCCAGTAGAAGCTCCCGGAGAAGGGATAGGTTTGCAGATGAGTTACAGTTAGTAGTCAGGAATAGGACCTGTGTTTCCAGTTGCTGTGTTGTGGGGTTCTTGCATGGCCCGTTGTCTTTTTCCCTAAGTTAGCCTCATTGTGCATGTTATAGGCCGCTTTTATTTTGCACATGTTACTACATACCATGCTTGCCTTTGTGCCACGTTGTATTTTCACATATAACTTGCACATGTTTTCGTATTTTATTAATTTCCTGAGATTTAGTCTCAGCACCCGAGAGAAGGTCAAACAACATTGCCCTTGTTATCCTCTCTGGTCAGACACTAGCACCTAGACATTACAAGTAAATGCAGCTGCTGTTTGTGGGCAAACGTATTTTGTCATAGAACTGAGGACTGGGGTTCAATAAAAACACACACAGAGGGAAGATTCTGAAGGAAGAGTGCTGCATAAGCTGAGATGTAGAACATCCACCTATGTATGCTACGGGGTCCACATCTATTCAAATAGATCTATAATATATAACCATTTTGATTTAGTAAAAAAGGGCAGGTTATGCCAATCTGTCTTAGAACATGACAAAGCTTTTTATATAGTTTGTTAACCAAGCTAATAATACTTTTGCTAGGCATTTGTTGTCTAATTGTGGTTCAAATACTGCATCTTAGAACACAATAGTTTGAATAAACATTGTAAACTTCCTTTGTGTCTCTTTTTTATCTTATTGTGGACAAGAATGAGTGAGAGAGTGAAAGGGTGTTTCCTGTTACTTTGACCCCTGGGAGGGATGAGAGTGTTGTGTTCAGTGGTGCTAACTCACTTCTTTCTCTGAAGAGATTAGGAGGGCAAGTGAGGCACTATAGGTAGTCAGATTCAGGCTAATAGATACTGAGGTGGTATGGTGGCTCAGTCCCTACATGCTGGTTCCAAAGATAGTTCTGTTCCTGAGCAGAATTCCTGCAGCACTGAATGGAGGCTGAAAGCCTTTGTTTGATCAACACTGAGTCCCTCATCAGCATGACGTGAATAATAGCCTTTCCCGCTCCCCAGAGCTTTTGAGCTGAGGTCACTGAGGCCCTATTGTCCTCCAAGGACTAAATAAGAGTACAAAGTATAGTCTATACCTCGTAGATTCAAGAGTCTTCAAGGGTCACAAAACGTATGGTCCTACATCAGAACATGTAGAGCACACTGGTCCCCATCGTGGTATATGTTCGGCCTATCTGATGTGTCCAGGAAAGGGTAAAGTGCTACATCCAAGTATCCTCCAATGATGACTCTAGAGGTGCCAACTGATGTCAATAACGTACTGATTTGAGAAAGAAACCAAGCCTAATAGGCCTATGTGACGTACACAGAGCCCAAGATAACTGCTGCCCCCTGTATTGAGAGTTTGGCAAACATATAGCTTACTTCTGTATCTGACCATGTTTGGAGAACTCTCTATTAGAGGTGGTAATAAAAAAGTATGGCATCACTGGGAGAAGATGCCAGAGCCGAGAAGGGCCTTAAATAGACCTTAAAATTGAACTTGTAAGTGTGTTTCACAAAAAGGCACGTATACCGAAGGGAGTAAGGCGACTCATCATTGAGAGAAACCCATTTTGGTCCATCAGACTAAAAACAAAATTGCACTTGAACGATGGAGACCGTAGAGAGGAAAGGCCACTCCAAAGAACCAGAATGGGAGAATATCACAGCGGGACTCAAGTGTTGCAATCAAATTCAGAACAACAATACCTTCTCCGACCCCCAAAAATACCACCACAGACATAGGAAACCAACTTGGAATTTAAAACAATTAACAGTATACCAGGCAATCTACAATATCTGTAGTCTATCCCAGTGATGTGATATAATCATGAAGTAACCTGAACACAGGGGTAAAGGTTGCCTAGTCATGCATTGTAGGCTCATGTTTCAGATACATATTACAGAGCAAACAAACCTAACTGCTACCAAGAATGCTGAGCCATTAAGTCTTAGGGGGACCTTGACTTATCTCTTGGGTGTAAAGACTTTCCAGATCACGGCCAACCAATTTGTGACCATTTCTTTGTGACTGAGTACCAGCATTTACATTTATCCTTTGGAGGCATCGCCTTGGGATACATCCTTTTAGGGGTGAGAATGAAAGGTTTGAAGGAGCGACAGAGGAAGCATTCTCCATATTATAGTGTGCGCACAATGAAACACTCAGACCCCCACACTTCTGACACCCCTCAGCGCCCAAGAATATACAGAATCGGTTATGTTGTCCAAGGCATAGAATTTATTCACATTAGACATATAAATCTACACAACCACTACGGGATTAAGTATTATTTGGATATATATCAATATTCATAGCAACAGACTTTGCAACATCCACCTGAAAACGGCAGTAATAAAATCAGGGATAACTTTATAATTGATTTCAGCTTTGCGATACACATGTACTTAAATTTGTTGGCCTACTTGGCAGACCCACTCAGCTGCACACATTGTGCCGGCAGGCTCCAACGCGCTACAGCAAACATTGCATTACTTGAAAAACAGGGCACCGCAGAGCGCACCGGCCCACCGAGATACCTGAACACAGGCATCCTCCCAAATAGCTCACACAGTCCATACATTGCGGGATAGGGCAGTAGAGACAGGACCACCAGCAGGTCAGTCCCCTCCCTGCACCTACCCTCGGCAGTAGAGTCCAGGACCACCTGCAGGTCAGTCCCCTCACCACCTATCCAATGCACAGTTCCATCGTACCACCTCTTGGGGTCCATCCTATCGCTGAAGCTCCATTGCGGCGCATTCCCCCTTTTGGTGTTAACTGTCAGCGCTCTGCCGTGCTCTGCTTTGCTTCTCTGCTGGGTGGGAGGGTGGTTTCTGACAATCTTGCGGCTTCCCTGGGTCCAAGGAGACAAAGAGGAGGAGACCCCAGGGCCGCCACCTTACATAGACACATACATGTAAGTACGGTTTCTAAACGTATGCCCAAACGTCATTGGTAATCTGACCCTCCAAAAATGAGCCCCTCCGACTAAAGGCTTGGTTTCATGGCGCGACTAAGGGAGCCCCACCTCTAGGTGAGGGGGCTGCCTAATCAGTGTTGTCAAGAGCATCCAGACAAGACTACAGGCCTTTTGGTTTGTGGTTTTTGGATATTCTGCCCTGAAAAGTGATGAGCGTAGTAGCAGGTTCCCGTAGCCCATATTTAATGTCCTTCTCTTAAGTCAAGGGCGGGGAGCCATAAATTGTTTCAGCTTGGCATTGATTTGCGCAGAGAAGGGACAATGTTTTTTGGCTTCCTGAAGGATCTGTCTAGCATGCTTATGTCATACGCAACACGCCAAGGCATGACGTGGGAGAATATTGTTTGGCATGCAGTTCAAGCAGATCCTGTGAGCAAAGTATCAAGATCAAAGGATCAAAGGTGAGATTCAAATAGTCAGTGACTACAGTGACTAGTCTGTACTGAAAAGAGCTGATATCTCTTCACAAGGATTGTACCCCCAAATGTAGTATAGATACCGCAGAGGTCATCTGCGCAATAGAACCTTTAATCTCAGCCAGCTAGTTTACAAGAGTGGTGAGGGAAGGCAGTGGAAAAGTAAAAGGTGAGGAGGCATCTATGGGTGGTGCTTTGACCTGGGCTGTATTAGCTATAGCTTCATGAAATGTGAGTTGACATGTAGATTTGACTTTTGACATGAAAGAAGGCACTTAAGCAATCAATGAGACCGATGATTAAAGACAGCGCAATAAATCAGGGAACTTCAGAAGTGATGAGTGAACCTTAGTGGTTTCAGTTCACTGCCAAGATCTTTATAACTTAAGCCCTAATGGTATTTGCTTATTCAATTGAAGTAAACTGGCTAGATCTACTGTTTGTTATATAATGCTAATCATAGATATGACTTGCTTTAGCCTTAATATTGACTAACAATGCTCCTGCCAGCTCAAGCGATTTTCCTGTAGTGTGTGGCTCCATTTCATGGGGTGTGCCCTTCTTCCATTATGCACATTAAAGTCAAATCAAAAACAAGATGTTTGAAAACATGAGGAATTTTTACATTCAATATAAGAGAAATTCCCAAAAAGACAAAGTTTCTATTTATCTTGTATAACAATTGTGCAGTATCAAACTGTTTTTTAAACAATGTTTTTCCTTAATATTGTTGCAGATTCTCTTTCTGCACAATCCTTGAAGTTCACTTTATTATAATCTTTTCCAAAATGTGATGGTAGGACTCCCCCTTGAGGAGAATTTTTGAACAGCAATGACTAGGCTGTTGCTTCAGCTCTAGGCCTCATGGTGACACCCATGTCATTTGATGATTACCAACTGACAATAGACATACACTGGAGCTGCCTCTCTCACCATCGAAACCACAGACCCTCCTCGTGGATCACTAAAAACACCCAATTTCATGGCCGTCATCTGCCAAAAATGACTCCAAATACTGGAAACTGCTGGAAGGCCAAGGTGAGTTTTTTATATGCTGCAGCGGTAGTGTGGGTGTGGCCGCCTCCTCATATGGGCCGTTACGGGCAGAGACAGAAGCCCTCTTTTATCTGGTAGAGACTGCCTCTCTAGGCCCTAGGCACCTCATCCCTTAATTTTGGCTACAAAGAGACCTGGCTCTTCTGGTGTCACAGGCAAGCAACTCCTGTGCTCCCTGGGAAACCTAAGGTGCGTCGCCATCTTTGTTAGCTGCAGAATTCAAACCTGTGTTGTGTTTTGACTTTATTACTGTTTGTGTGCTGCATAAATACTTTACACATTGCCTCTAAGTGAAGGCTGACTGCTTTTTGTGCCAAGGTAACCACGGTTAAGCACAGATTAATTGACTGACTTTTTTTGGGTCACCCAGTAATGGATTGTGTCTATTGCTTGACCAGGGCTCACACCCCAGTCAACAAACAACCCCATTTCTCACAGACATCTTCAGTTACACCAAGTTGTTGAGAACTGATTTTGGGTTCTTTTGTTCTCTCACTTCTGCAGTACTCTATTGAGACATTTGTTTTGAATTGCTTCTCTGATCTCTCACCTACCCTTCCAACGCAGAACATTATATCAGTTACTCATACTTATTTTTAGTAACACCAAAGGGCTGTTTTCATCTCCTATACAAGAAACATATCCTGACTCACTACTCACTACTGAGAGATTACTGTGATTAGCCACTGATAACCTGCTTAGCCCTGGGAGCCCCATGAGGGTTCTAATGCTTCCTAATACATATGACACTTTCCCTCCTCTGCACTCTCCCTCCTCTTTCCCAGGTAAGGATTATGGCATTCTAACAAGGTTTTTTCCTGTAATAATCTTAAAAAGGACCTTAAGGTGGGGTATTGGTTTTGTGATTTTTGTTTTTTACTACTTGAAACCCTGATCATGCTTTTGGGGTGCTGCGTTCTTTGAGATCAACTTTCTTCTATTTATAGCAGCTTAATATCTGTCATATTTCTGACTGCCTGACTTTTTTTTCCTGCAGGGGATACATTTCTTGAATGTAAAACAACAGGGTTTCCTGACTGGAGAGCAGGACATTGATTGTACTATAACTCTGTCTATCCAGTACACTGGTTCTCTAGAATGCTTTCAAGGGCTATTTTGTTACTGTTGCCATTAGCATTTTTGGTTCTTTACTCGTAATTAAGAAATGGCCAGTCACTTACTGTAGGATCTAGTAGCTGTTCTCTTCCACTTGATTATTTAGTTGTCCAGATTAGCTAAACAGTTCCCTCTGCCTTGAAGACAATTGTTGCTTCTCTTCTTCCCATGATGAGAAATACACATTCTTCAGGACTCAGACATCGCAGTAATTCACTCAAGTACCAACATTGCAGACGCCACCCCAGAACAAGATTGAATGTGTCGCTTCTCTATCTCACTAGAGCAACTCTAAGCCTGTCATGGTTTTTCTCCAAAACATACAGTGCAACAAGGTCCAAGAAAAGAAAGATACTCTCATACAATAAGGTATGTCTCTCTTCTAATTCATGCCATCTCTTTGGGGGGGTGAGGGGGGGTGATAGTGATCTCCACATAGACGACATGCCTGCCGTCATGTTACCTATCTGTTCCTTGCTGCAGTAAACTGATTTCTTCACCTTGTTGAATACTATTCGAAGTTCTGATGAAACCTTGCTAGCATTGTGAATCCCTTGAGGATGATCATGTAAAAGGATTTAAATATGAATCTACCTATCGGTTCTAGGGAGCTTAAATCATTAAAAACGAAGAAATAAGACAGGTACCCATGTTGGCCCATTTTGATGTTTGGGCACAAGAAAACCGTGATGATGATAGTTAACAGCATGAGTGATATAGTTGCTTATGCAAATAGGTGGTGGAGTAGGGAAAAGTGTGCTTTTTACCTATCACTCACTTGGAGACGCAGAAGATAAGTATCTGGTGATTGAGAAAGAAAGAGGCACTGGTGCATTGTGAGCTTTTATGTGGGATCTACCATTAGTGAAAAGAATAGGCCATCATTCTTCGGTTCATGTGTTCTCCTGTAAGGTGAGTGATTGTGATATTCCTCAGATTAGCAGATAGTTTGAAGAATTAGGAGATTCTAAATGTTATGCAGAGTTTCTACTTAGGTTAAGGAGTAAGCCAGCAGGTTACCTTTTCAGGTTATCTGTTGGGAAGCTTGAGCAGTTTGAAGATATTTAAAAATCATTTGCCAGTTATGTATTTCTGAGAAGGTGGTTGAAGAGATGAAATGGAAGAACGAAAAGAAGTAGGATTATTTAATGTATAAAGTGGTAGACGTGGTGGTGAATTTTGAAATCTTAAATAATTATTGTGTAATCATGAATAGGAATACTTTAGAAACAACAGAACATTCCCATCAGTTGGGTAAGACAAACAAACTGTCATTTTGGTAAAGCAGGACATTTAGGATGGACCTTAACATTACAAACACCAGAATGAATGAGCAGTGTTGGTTACCTAGGATGAGTCATATGATAGAGAACTTAGTAAAAGATTGTTTGCAGAGTGTAAGTTGTGACAAAAGTAGGAATATGAGGAATGCTTTTTTTCTCCTATGGAGTTCCAGAGGAACCGTGGTACACCTTGGTGCTTGACATTGTGTCTCCCTTTGAATTATTGCTATCTACTGAGAGGAATGTGTTACTGCTGATAGATGATATTACTAATTGGCATGGGACATGAATGTGAATTCATTTAAAACCAAATTGACATTATAACTCATGATGGATGTATTCACAAAAGAAGGGATACCTAGAATCATTGTAACTGATAATGTGGTCTGTTTTGCTACAATTTGATGCCATATTTCCAGAATGATTTGTCAATTTGACTTTATGGAGCTGCTCTGTATTACCCGCAAACCAATGGGGTGGCTGAGAAGGAATCATCTACTCTAATATTAGCTGTAAAGGGCGGAGGAGAAAAGGAGGCCCCTTAGAGGTGTTTAGCGCTAAATAATGTTGACACACTGCACCACTCACAATAGGGTAATGAGATCTTCCCTATATGTGAGTGTAAAACGATATTTGATTGATTTCAAGCTTGTTAGACCTGACAACCTTGGTTTGGTAGTCCCCCAAACATTTTGCCTTTCAGAAAATAAATGTTTTTTGGGGGGGCTTTAGGACTCTGTGCACCTTACCACTGCTAACCAGTGCTAAAGTGATCGCTCCTTCAAACATGATCAAACTTGCCTCCACCGAATTGGCACATTAAATGTATTAGTAAGTTCCTAGTAGATGGTTCTACATATACTTACAGCCTGTAAATTAAATGCTAGTAGTAGCACTGTATTGTAGCGGGAATTCCGTTCTCCTACAGAACTGTGCATAGAGACCTGGAACCTCGGTGAATTAGGATGGCCCAAAACTCACCTCAGTACCCAAAATCCCCTTACCGAGCTAGCTACAGTGTCTCATTGGTCATAACAAACTCCCAATGCTTAGACAGACCAGAACATGAACTTAGAATACCTCAGGAATCGTGGAACACATGAACACTCTTTCGTTATATAATCATCTCAAACCAGAACGAGGAGTAAAAGAGGACACGTGCACGTTTGAAATATTTATTTACTAATGCAAGGTTCTTAAACGCAGTATCTTGTATAATACTAACAAACATATTATAAGCAACAAAGTTATCAGCATAGTTATCAGTCCATAAAAGGCGAATGGTGATAGCATACTAATATGCTGAAATGAATAGAAATTAACAATGTCTAATTTACACTCTCCCTATTTAGCATAGTATATTACATCTATGAAGGTCTCATTTGGGTTTTAGCAGGGCGGGCCCATACCTTAAAATCTCAGTGGCAGGACGATCACATCACCTCCCACCAGCACTCTGCATGCGAAACATATCAAGTGTGTTTTTGTGCGTTCAGCATCACAATATAAAACTCGCCTAGAGCCAGATTTTGGCAGCAACATGTGTGTTATGTCTATAAGGGTGCGAAGATCAGACCTTACAACAACACTGGGTTAAGTTATCTGTGTAGCCTTCAGCACTCGGTGTGCAGACAGAGTGCAGAACAAAACTGATATCAGAGCAATAACATATTATTTCTCTAGTAAATCACGAATCTCTTCTAGGTTGAAAGCTAAAACAACAATTATGTGTCGTGTGCAATAGTGAAGCAAGAATGAAAACGGCGTGCAAACATTTAATAAACTCATGCCAACTTAACACAGTATGTAGAAAAGAAGTAGCTATATGACAGTATCACTCATTGTTCCACCCACTAAAGTAGCCTTTTAAAAACATACACTGCAGGATTGAGTGGGTAATATTAAACGCAAAACAAAGCTATTGCTAGGCCTAAACTTTCCTTTTTAATACTTAGTCACCCCGAAAGTTGGCTCTAACCACCTAGAGGGCAGGGTGCATTGTACATGAAAAATAGGACATGTGGGGATATGTTTTACATGACCTTGCGTGAAAAACTCCTAAAGTTGTTTTTTCATTGTGGTAAGGCCTGTCTCTCCCATTGACTAACACAGGTTACCTTTTTACATTTTGGATTGGCAGCAGATATGTTTTTTACACCCAAATGAATTGTACTTCCTCTTTAATGGTTAACGTGGATTTTAAGTCACAATTCTAAAAAGTTGATGTTTTCTTATCCCACCCATTTGTGCCTCGTGCCAATGTTCTGGGTCACATGACTGAGAATAGCTATGCTTTTGAGGTTTGTGTAGTGCCTCCAGACAGTAACAAAAAATGGGCTTAGGGGTGGAAAGGATGGCCCACCTTGAAGGATCACTGGGTTGAGGATGTACCCAGCCTCGCTTATACTTCAAAGGGCTTTGCTTCCTGTACACTTAAAAGAACCTGACACAAGGCCTGCCTGCACTTTGTCACTCAAAGACAGTTTGGAGCCTTGACAGGGGAAGGGGAAAATATTTCCAGAACCAAATGTGGGGGAGGGGGTACCCTCACACAAAGATTGGCACCAGATATAAATATTGGAGCTCCAGAGGCACTCTTGATAATATTCCTAGGCCTGTGCATGAAGAAGGACTCCTCTGCTGCTCAATGTACTGTGTTTATTTCTGAGAAGGAAGACTGGACCTGTTTCCCTTCATCCCAGGATAATCAGAGTGATTCAAAGGGTCAGTTGTCTCACCCCCTGTGTGAACTACAGAGACACAACAAGCTACAAAGGCTTCCTGGAACTCCCAAAATGACTTGGTGGAACTAGACCTGCCTGGACCCTGCTGGCCTCTGGTGGAGTGAGTCCTGAACCCCCATGAAATGCATCCACATGCCCCAGACCCTTGGCTGGCATCAGAGTGTACTCCTCTTAAGTAAAAGGTGAAAGTCCACAAATTAGCCTGTTTTCACCAAGACTCTGCCTCCTTTGATGAGCATCAACACGCAACTTAAACACTTCGCTGCAATGCAAATTCCACCGCGGTGCCCCCGGCCGTCCGAGGCACACACCCACCCACCAGCCCCATCGAAGAGGTTAAGTGAAATCTGCTCTTCAAACCCACAATGACAGTCCATGGCGACCTGCACTTCACACTACAGCAACAACAGTGCGGGATGACTGCCAACTTGAAGCTACAGAAAGGACTGTCTTCAAAGCTCGACCAGCACTTCACGTTACAACAATGGCTGCCTGCAATACCCAGCCTACACTTTACGCTACAGAAATGACAATCTGCAATGCTCAGTCCCCCTCCTCGCATCCTCCTCCAAACTGAAAGGAACTATTTGCACCAAACATAGAAGGTAACTTGTACAACAGGTCTAACTTGGTACCTATATCTGACCCTGGCTCCATCACTGTGGGCTTGAACTTGTCTCTTTCCTATGGTCTAGCATGACTAACTGACAGTGAGTTGCTCTTTGTGTCTTTTGGGTGGTATTTATACTAAAAACCTTAAAATTGAATATCTCAAGTGCTACCAATTGTATTTTTGTTGTTCTGGTTTCATTTTATATAATACATTATACTTTATTTTTCTAAATTGGTTTGGGATTTCTCTTTGGTTGTGTTTTTACTTCAGTGCTGCTCTTGTAATTTAAAAATACTTTACTCATTGCCTCTAAGTTAAACCTGACTGTATTTGTGCCAAGCTACCAGAGAGTTAAGCGCAGGTTTCTTCAATGACTTTTGTGGGTAATTCTGACAAGGGTTATGGTTGTTTTTGCATGTGGCTTCCACCACCCGACAAATAACCTAATTTCTTGCAAAGCTTAATACACTTTTGTTATACTCTTAGAAACTGAAGAGGGTTCTTCATAGGAAAATTTGCTGAAGAAGAATGGCGAAACACCTACAGATATGCAAGTACATAAATGGTGGCAATCTCAATATTTCAGGCTATGTTGACTCTGATTGACAGTGCCATGATCCCTGATTTAAAACTCTGTGATTATAAATGGAAGGCCCACTCCGGCATTTTTAAGAAATACATTGATTCAAGGACTATGTGCATCATGCTGCCCCGTTCCCTGGATATTGGAGTTGTGAAAAATCTCCAAATGTCCCCAGGAGACTAAAGAACTTACCAGAGCTCCCAAGATCTTACCATTGTTCATGGAAGAATGTCAAGAAACTGCCTTATATTTGCGGAACTTCCTCGAGCACTGACTTTAATGAAAAGGATTTTCTACAATGATAATGCCTTTTTTGATAAGGTCAGTGGTCCATTTATTTACTAGTACTTACTTGAGTAGCATCGGTACAGGAATAACATCATTCCCAAGAGGTAGTGGTGGGAGATGGTTTCCAAGCATGTCAGACCTCCTAAACATGTCTAGCTTCTCTAGGCAGATCTTCAATTGAAGGAAAGTACTGCATGGTCCTGCGTATGCTATTTGCCCTTGTTCATTTGTCTTCCATTTGTAACTGAGAGTCAACAAGAGTCAAAGCATGTATTACAGAGTCACAGATTGTGGCTTTGTAGTTATGGTTAGTAAGAGTTTTCATGGAACAGCATGTTATCCTGTTTTAATTTCCGTCCTGCCATTCAAATAACATGCATGAAACTTTCCCCCAAAAAACTGATCTAATTTCAGTTTGGGCTAACATGTTTCATACAGATCCATCAAGAGGGGAGTTGTGGGCAAAAAAAGGAGTTGGCAAAAAGTGCCATGATAGAACAACTTTACTCTAATAAGAGCCTTTTCTTGGTTTGTTGTAAGTCCATTCAGAAGTTTTGAGAAAATTCAATTTAAAATATTCCATCTATGAACTCAAATTCATAGACCATCCAAAATTACATTTAAAAAATATTCAAATCTGAGTTCTGTGCGCCTGGTATGCACAGGCGTATGCCATTTCCCCGCAAGCGGAACAACACTTGCCTAAACAACGCATCTACCTTAACCATGCATATGATTGATTAAGGCAGACAGCGGTCTAGATGTCTGGATGTGCGGGGAGAGCAAGAGGAAGCATTGGGACTGGAAGCTCTGGACAGGACCAGGTAAGTGGGGCTGGGGATGGGTTTTAGGGATGTTTTTAGGGGTGGGTATTGTTTTAGGGCTCAAGGTGGGGTAATTATTTTGGTTGGGGTAGGATTTTAGGTCTCAGGGCTGGGCATCAGGGTAGGTTTAAGGGCTGGGGCAGGTTTTTAGACCTCAGGGCAGGGGGGAATTAAAGGGGTAGTTTTAGGGGCAGAGGTTTGTTTTAGGGGTCAGGGCGGGGGGACTGGGGTTGGGGTCGTTTTTTGCAGGGGCAGCGTTTTAGGACTCAGGGCAGGGAAAGGGAAAGTTTTAAGGGCAGGACATGGGCAATTTTATGGTTCAGGGTGGGGTGGGTTGAGGTAATTTTCTGGGACAGGGACTAGGGCTTAGGGTGAGGGGTCAGCATAGTTTTTAGGGCTGGGGCAGTTTAAATTACAGGGCCTGGGTATCATGTGTTAGGGCGCAGGTGGTATATGCAATTTACCATGCATACCCTTTCGCAAATGTACTCGTATAGTGAAATTCTTTGTAAAGGCATGTGTGGCAAAGAAATCCGTGGTAAAGACACGTCCGAAGTTCAGACCGCGTTGTAAAGGCATGCATGGTTATATTAGACAACTCCCTGATATTACTGCCTGCCACGGCCTCTTTGAGACTAGGCCAGCAATATACCAGTCTTAGAGGGTACTGATGAGTATTTCCATTGTGGGAATTTAATTCAGGATGGTGGAATTCATTCCCCCTAAGGATTTGCTTCTTGAGTGCCACAGTCTGTTCTAGGACTTGTGCAGTCCTCATTGTAACAACTTAAAATACATATCCCTCACTGAAAAACAGCCATGGCTTGTGATGTCATGTATATGCAGGTGCATAAAGTTACTTATATTTGTGAAACTATAGAGGGGTATAGTAATTTAACATATCCTATAACTATGGTTGTTAAATAGGCATATGACAACAATGTTACACACAGTGTCTATTGCTTATACTGTGAAATCTCAGGAGTCGCCATAGTGTACACAGAGTGAACCATAGTTTAGAAGTTTTGTAACTATTCCCATCTGGGTAAGATAGACAAGTGTATGAAATTTAATATTGAGGATGAGGAGTGGCATCTAGATCTGGGTTCATATAGTCACTCAAATATCCCCATAGATTGCTGAAGCCTGAAAGTAGAGATTTGAAGTATTCAATACCTCGATGCAGTCAGAAACTTTTTTAAGTTGGGTCTACCACACGTCTTTGGTTTTAACTTGTGCTAGGAGGCAGGTAATAAAGTTGCCAGGTTATACCCCTGCAGACACCTTTGGTAAAGGCCACATACCTATAAGGTCATGGTGTATACACATAAGCAGGCACTTCAGCCAGCCCAAATACTCCAGAGCAAACCATGGGGATGTTTCCATCAACACCAGCCAATACACTGCCATTGAAATTAAACAACACACACAATTACATACCTGCAGCACCCTTATAACATTGCGGAGCACACCAATGATGACAAGCTCAGTTCACAGCCAAAGACATACCTATGCACTCCCCGGTTGCTCTGTGTCTTCTCTCACATTTTAAAGATAGCAACCCAGGTCTCACTAAACAAACCACAGTGGAAAAGCCATTACACCACTCAATTTTAAGGTGAAACTATGAGCATTCAAATTGCAAGCTAGCCTTGAAAAATAGATTAGGATTTTTCCACTACTCAATTCCACTGAATTAGCGTTTTAAAAACATTTTGAAATAATGCTAAATAACGTGCAAAACTAATGAGACTTAAAATATGAATTTAATATAAGATTGCACTAGACAGTAATACTTAGATTTGCCAGGCCTAATACAATATCAAATTAAAGTTAAAAAGAGAATATAGATTGTAAATTCAGCCTTTAAACTTTATCTTGAAATTTTGTCACTGACTTGTTTTTCCAGTGAATGATTGCTGTGCAAAATGTTTTCTTTTCGTTTATACAGATGTTTCAACATTTAAAAAGACTACTGTTAGTTAATGAGTAAACACACTATTTAGAAGGTTAGAAATGAAGTTTCACATGTGAGAAAGTAGACTTGAATAGGAGAATAGTTTATGGGAAACGTTGAATTGATAACATTTATTTGCAATCTTTAAAATGACTTTCTGAAAAATATTGTGTTCCTGTAAGAAGATGCTAAGGGAATGAATTCCTAAGAGTTTTTCAGTTGCTGATTGGTTGACTGCAAAGAGAAGAAGCAACCTGAACATTTTAACATTATGTTGTTTTTCTATAATAATGTGTGCTATTAGATTACGACACTCCTTTTCAGATCTGCACATCCCCATAACCCTTATCTATCCATTTAATGCTGCTTTGAGACTCTACTGCATTTCTTTCCACCTGTATTTATGAGAAGTTTGGTTTTAATCAATTATTGATTTATTGAGCTGACTTTTAATACTAAAGCTTCATGCTTTTGATTTCTCTTGATAGCAGAAATCTTTATGGGTCTCTGAGACTGACATCTTTTCCTTCTCAATCTTGGAGTAGAGATTTTCTTTCCTTTGTGGAACACACTTAATGCACAATAATACGATTAATTGATTGCTTATTGATTGATTATTAACTTCTAATGAGATTCTAATGACTAAGATGGATGAATTTATTTTGTAATTTCAATAATGATGGCCTACTAAGAATGTATTTTTTAAATGGTCGTTTTATTAATAACAAATTTCCAATCATCACAGGTATGAATTACAGATATTTCAATCCTAAAATATCAGATACAAATAACTGAATATAGTCAAACAATCAGTCAGTTATGCAGAGTGTGAGATGGTTCTCCTTAGCCATGTCCAATTCTACAGTCGGAGATATACATAGATTTCCATGATATGCATTCCTCCCACTCCATTTTCTGTCCCATTTCTTAAGGCATCATCTGAATTTAAATACTTCTTTTTCTTCTACCATGCATTTGTCCGGCTCAGCCGTCCAGACATTTAGTGATGGTTGCCCCGCCCCCGCCCCCACTTCATCGCAATGGCTTTCTTAACCAAGACATAGCCCAGGGTAACCAGTTGTTGTTCTACTTCAGTTAGGTCAGTTGGCTCCCAAATATTGAGGAGTCCCAATAATGGAGTGAGGCTGTTCATTTTGCCTAGTTAGTCTTGCATGTGCATGGTCGCCCCCTCCCACATGGAGAACTGTTAGAATTTGAAATATAAAACACTTTAACTCATACCAAACTTTCTTTATCGCCCGATATAGAAAGAAATGTTGACAATTTACTGGGATGTGCAACTCCTGATGTTCTCTAAAACAATGGCAAAAATCCATCGACCTCAGACTGCGGTGATTAGTCTTGATGATTGTAAACCGAAACAATTCCCACTCTAGATACACTGTAGAAGCAGATGTCTGATATATTAGGGCATTTGAGTATTGTTCAAATAATTAGAAACTATTAACCCGATGTACATAGAAAGAGACATTGAGCATTATGCGCGACCATATTCATAAACTGCACTTTGTAGTGCTAGAGCAATACTACAAATATGCAAAAAAAATGAGTGTGTCCTTCTGTAAAGTAGCTGGTG
>NW_028255092.1:10000-26685 GCF_964263255.1 Lissotriton vulgaris | reverse complement strand
TGGTTCTCATCCAGGGGATACTCATCAATAGTCATAATCTATGAATAATCCCCGCTCATGTGCGGGATCCCGGAGCATATAGAAAATACATATACATACATATATATATATATATATATATATATATATATATATATATATATATATATATACACATATACATATACATATACATATACATATATATATATATATATATATATATATACATATACATATACATATACATATATATATATATATATATATATATATATATATATATATATATATATATATATATATATATATATATATTGCCCGGCAGACTATATTCACTCCCTCTTAGTTAGGTTCCCTATTTTGAGGTTGAGGCCGGGTCTAGTTTCTGTCCTACACACATGTATGTTTCTCTAAATGTATCTGAGATCAGTAGTATTTATTGATTTTTGGTGTGCAGTATATTCTTACTTTTATGGTGTGTGGTCTGTTTCTAATTGCGTCCTTGATGTATTTGTATATAGATGTTTATTTATATCATAGATGTATCTATATATATTTCTATCTATTTTTCTACTTTTCTATTTTGACTGGGCCTGGTTTGATAACATGAAATATTATATTGGTCATAGGTTTTATTCTCATGTGTATATATGCGTGTATATATTATCTATATGTATATATATTATTGGATAATGATATAGGTGTATTTATTGGGTTTTAACACAATGTTTTGATACTGTTTTATACTATTTATTGCAAAGTGATAAATCATGCTCATGAATTTCGTATAGTCAAATGTTTCCAGGGATCTGAGAAACTTTTTATGTCATGATATTCTTGTCCCTTGTATAATGAATGGTATTGCACTTATCTTTCTCTTTTCTCTCGCTCTCTCTTTTTTGCACTTATTCCACTCTCACATAGCACTTTATTGTCTGCCACTTTTTTACAGTCATATAAGCACACTGTGTATTATACTGTGTATGTTTATATAATGACGTCCTATGAGAACTCTGTATTTATACAGTTAGATTTTGTTCAACTGATTGACATATATATGTGGTTAGTCTATTTACTTACTACAGTATACACACATTAATCCTGGATTTATCCGGTAATATTGGTTTGTGCTGATTTTATGTCATGTAGCTACTAGTGGCAGTATGTCTTCACTTTTCATTTATCACATGATTCATTACGTCACTGTGAGGGGGTGCTCCCTTCAAACACCGCATTTAAAAATAGCATTCTGTCTTATGCATGTTGCAGCGTGATCAAGGGCATAACTTGCCAGAAACGCGTGGCTGCTCTCTGTGCATCAAATAAACTTACTGATGCTGATTCATCGAGGTCCGTCTCCCTTTGTTTGCTGGTGTGCGAGGCTGTGCTGGGTCTGAGACGCCGAGAAATTCGAGGAGGAGTTACGTGGTATATATATATATATGTATATATATATATATATATATCAGCACACTTCTTTTGTAGAAAAGAATGCAGAAGCCACCATGGGGAAATCCGAAGGAGCAGCTTTATTCTCTTTAACAACAGGCAAATGCATTTCGGCCGCGAGGCCTTTCTCAATGCCCACAGTTGTAGAAATGGACACGCCTCCTCCCCTTGGGCTACTTTGAATGTCCGGCCCAGTCTTGATTGGCTGTTCTCCCTATTCCTCTCACTCCAGCCGGAGTGGGCTGCCCAACCTGCAGTGGCCACCAGGTAACCGGACTACAAGTCCCAGAATGCCATGTTCCAGCGAAGGGGTCTGCAGGTTTGAGATGACATCCAATGCAAATTTGTGACTGGCAGGTAAGTCCAAAGAAAGAGCGTGCCTCCATTCCGTTTTAATTGTGGAGTTAAACGTGCTCCCTCGAGTCCCCAAGCCGCAGCTACCTTAAACGCCCAGGTTGCGTTCGCCTTCTGGGGTCACCAGGTGTCCACCGGAAAAAACTTCTACCGCAGAAAACCCTCTCACCCCAGCCGGAGCTGCCACTGCCAATATATATATCCTACTGGCGGTCGCCAGTAGGTAGTTATAGTTAGGATCTACTTTCCATAGGAAATCCGCAACATTCTATTGGGAATAACTTTGGCGCCGGTGGACGAATCTTTGCGAATTTCTCAAAGTAGGTGGCCCGCTCCGCTCCGCCCCTTCCCTGAAAATGTGGGGGGGATTCGTCAAGCAGGGGCCGAGATAAAAGGGGGGTCCCAAAGCGTGTTTTCTCCATGTTAATTTCCATAGGGTGGTCGAACTCACTTTTAGCCCGAATGGCTGAATGGATTTCCACCAAACTTGGCAAAATTGTAGGGACTGTTAGCCCGATGTGCCTTTGCTATGTCTCAAGATATGTGCTCCAGTGGATTTTGAGTAATTTAGGTTAAAAAAAATATATATCTATAAGCGCGCACCGGGGAGCGCACCGGGCGCGCGACGCGACTTGGGCACGGAAAGCTGATTGGCTCTCGGGTGTCTGTAAACATTCGAAACAGTCCGGAGCGGCCGCCATCTTGTGTCTCAGTAGGATTAAGACACAAGAGGTGGCAAAAACAAAGGGGGAAATGACCATAAGGGGCAGGGTAGACCTCCCCTGACCCCCTAGGTTTGATGTGGAGGCCATAAAAGGGCCCCGCGGGGCAAAAAAAAATAAACATTCGATTTTCATGGGGGGAGCGCCCGGTATGCGCACCGGTGAGCGCACCGGGGAGCGTACCATGGGGAAAAAGAATGACAGTTTTTAAAAAAAAGTAGCTGTTTTAAAAAAAAATTATTTTTGTTGTTTTTTTTAAATTTTATTTAAGTACCTACATGTAGGTACCAATGCAGAGTCTTTAAATTTAATGTAAACCGTCTCTTCTGTTGATATCTTGCATGTTATAGAAGTTATTGTGGTATATGGAATTCATACCATAGTGTGTCAGGAAAGCAGAAACAGATATTTTAAGCAATCCCTGAGAAGTCCTAGGGGATCATGGGTAATCTATCCTGTTCCCTTATGATGAAAAAGATATGTAAAATACACATTGGAGATAATATAGTGGGAGAAAGGTAGTAACTATGAGTAAACTTACTATGTAACACAAAAAAGTTGCATAGTATACTATAAGTCTCACTTTATAATATAAACATTTTGGTACTACTTCATGAAATACATATTAAAATGAATAATGTCTCAAACAATTTTAAATTATTAAATATAAATTTATTCTTCTGATTCTTTTTCAAAATTTAATAATACTTCTAACATAATATCGTCCGGAATTTCCTCATAATCATTAGTACATGATTCTATTTGTTCTAAAGATTCTAGTAACTGTTGGTCGAAAGAGTCATCCATGAAATTAAATTCATCTTTTTGTTCTTCTGGATTTTCCACCTTTACTTTAAAAGAAATAAGTTGATTGTTTTTCTCCTTACATTTTTTGCTGTAAATTGCATAAAAAATAAATATATCAGTAGAGTTAGGGCACTGTTGGATTTAAGTTCAGACAGGTACTTTTGAATTTTTAACAGTGAAGTTATCTTTGGGCAGTGTATGGTTTCAGGCAGGAAGTAGAACTATTAAAAAGTGCCTGTGATGAAGCCTAAGTAAATTCATAATTATACCAGAGAAGCCTAACTCAATTCATAATAATAACAGAGAAGTCTATCTCAATCTCTAGCTCTTACAGAGGGACAGTATATAACTATCAGAAAACGTTTTCCCAAATTAACTTAAAGTGCATAACATAGTTCTCCTTTCAAATTAATAACTTACCTTTCTCAAAGTAGTTCAAGTTTTCTGTCAAAATTCTTTCCAAATGAACCTTAGGTAGTATTAGTCAAAATGGCTGTGTTTCCCTCTCATTTTTCATATATATTCATGTACTTAACCAATCAAATGTCAGCAAAAAAAAGTACAAAATGTAAGTAACATTTTAATTGGTTGAAATTCAAACAGTTTGATATGTGTTTTTGTCATGTAATTTACCTCAGGATATTTAGACAGGGCTACAGCCCAAATGGCTCAATGGAATACCACCAAATTTGGGTAAATGGTAGGGACTGCTATGTAGTAGGGCCTATTCTATATTTGGTGTAAGTGTCTCCAGTGGTTTTTATGTAAATTACTTTCCCACATTTTTTTAGGGAGCGCTTACCGGTGCGTGCCCCGATACGCGTACCGGGAGCGCTACGGGAGTCCGCCATTTTATGTTTCGGTCGAATTGAGACACAAGATGGAGGACAAACAACGTTGGGAATGTGTAGAAGGGGGCACGGTAGACACTTCCTGACACTCTAGGTTTTCTGAGGGGGGTTTAGGAGGCCCATTTATGTCCCCCCCCCAAAAACCCATTTTTTTATTTTTTCACGGGAGGAGCGCTCGGTACGCGCACCTGGACGCGTACCGGGGAGCGTACTTTGGTGAAAAATAGTGAAAAAAGAAAATCATCGAGTGATCAGAGGTAGGGTAGCCCTGAAAAGAGCTTTTGTGTTCTGTGGCTGATTTAAGTACCTACAAGTAGGTTCCAGTGCACAGTCTTAAATTCAGGAGGAATATTCTATTCCCCTCATCTGAGAAGTGCACACCATCTCCTCTGTAGATGTCTTGCATGTTGTAACGCAAGTTATTGTTGTATATTGAACCCATTCCATAGTCTCTCATGTAAGCAGAAACAGATTTATTCACATGTTTCTGTGCTTTCTCAAATTGTGGACAAAATTGGTTGGCCCAGTTCCATTTCTGTCTTTGGCATATATTGGAATATACCAAGGCAGTTTGTGGTAAAAGTGTCATCAATTGATCAAAGGTGTCCTTTAAAAGCATTTCCAGACCAACCCCAGTCAAAGTGCCCAAGTCATTTCCACCACAGTGCACTATTAAGAGGTCAGGGTTTGGCAGATGCAAAAAGGTTTTCACCAATGGTATCAATTGGTGACATCTCAATCCGCTTTGGCCAATCCACTTGATTTCCACATTTGATAAATCAAGGTTGTGAAAAATTCTGCTAGCTGCATACCTTTGAGCCCAGTGGATGTAGCTATATCCAATAATCCACACAGAATACATGATGAGAGAAGGTTCTGGTGCAGTCAGATGAAGTGTTGGAATGAAATGGCAGTTGGAACAGTAGGAGTTTACAAAAAAATAATTGTGGAGTTTCCCTGCTCTTGAATCACAAGCAATGATTGGTGGATTCAGATAGTTGAAAACTGAAAGTTAGGGTGCATGGTGTGTTGTGTGAAAGAAGCAATTTGAATGGTTAAGAAAAAGTCAATTAAAGCCATAATGCCCTGGATAAGCTGGTGTATTGAGAGGTCAAACATCCTTGCTGACTTAATTTGCAACATTGTAGAATAAACTTTTGAACCTGAGAGTTCAGTTAGGAGGGAGTTGCTATGGTAACAGGTAGAAAGATCTGAGAGGGGGAAGGGTGTTGGTTTGAAAATAGTGAGGGAAGAGTTTTGATTGGTTGAAATGAGGCATATGTGCGTAGAATTAGAGGTTTTCTGTGCCAGTCTTGGTTTCAGTGTATTGAGTGCATACCTTTTGCTCTGCTAAAGAAAAATTGGTGTGTGTGTCTGACACTGTTCTCAATCTCCCAAAGCATTTGTAAAGGTAAGTAATGAATCATTTAATTTAGATAGAGACTTGTTTGCTCTATGGAGAAGATTTGGAAGCAGATAGTGAAGTTTCAGTAGTGAAATTGAATTCTTGTACATAGGACTTGTGCTGTGTTTGTAAAAAGTTATTTAAAAAACGATTTTGGGGTAAAAGAATGGCTTTTATATTTTTGAGAAGCAATTAATAGTGTCTGCCTCTGTAAAGAAATACATTTGAACCTTTTAGAATTGTGTCACCTGCGTTACCTCAAATTAGGAAGCAGATTGAGATTCTTTATTTTTGGTTTGTGGCATGTTTTTTGGAAAACCTTGATATTAAAATATGCAAGATAGAGGAATTGTCTTTTGTGAAATAGTGAAGTTTCAGTAGTGAAATTGAATTCTTGTACATAGGACCTGTGCTGTGTTTTTAAAATGTTATTTAAAAACGATTTTGGGGTAAATGGATGGCTTTTATATTTTTGAGAAGAAATTAATAGTGTTTGCCTCATTAAATAAATATATTTGAACCTTTTACAATGATGTCACTTGCATTACCTCAGATTCGGAAGCAGATTGAGATTCTTTCTTGTTGGTTTGTGGCATGTTTTTTGGAAATGCTTGATATTAACATAGGCAAGATAGAGGAATTGTTTTTTGTGAAATAGTGAAGTTTCAGTAGTGAAATTGAATGCTTGTACATAGGACCTGCGCTGTGTTTCTAAAATGTTATTCAAAAAACGATTTTGGGGGCAAATCAATGGTATTTACATTTGGGCTTTATTTATGATTGCCTTGTGCCGCCGGTGCGTCACTTTTAACATGGAAAAAAAGTGACGCACCGGTGGCGTAAGGCCTTCATAAATAAGGCCCTGAGTTTCTTTGCTGTTGGTTTGTGTCATGCTTTTTGATAATGCTTGCTATCAAGATTTGCAAGATAGAGGATTTGTATTTTGTGAAATAGTGAGGTTTCAGTAGTGAAATTGAATGCTTGTACATAGGACCTGCGCTGTGTTTCTAAAATGTTATTCAAAAAACGATTTTGGGGGCAAATCAGTGGTACTGTCTAATCCTTGTCAATAATGTAAAACCAATTCATGTGCTCAAAATATTTTTTTAGAATAACATTTAAAAAACAGAGATAAGGTCATATGTATAAGCATTATAGTGTTTATATTGTTTACTTATTATCATTGCTTTGCTGTTTGGTAATAGTGGTCTATAATGTGTTTTTTTTTGTTTACCACAGATTTAAATCAACATTTCAATAGTAAGGAAATATGCCCTCAAGGCAGAGGAGAAGGAAAGATGCTATGTGGAAAAAAACAAAAACAGCAACTGAATTAAAGCAGTGTCCTACTACAAATACTACAAAAAACGCAAAAAAAGCTCCTGGTAAGACAAAAAAGTCTTTTTTTCGGAACATGTAGATTAAAAAAAATTATAATGTACATGTGAATTTACAGGAGGAGAGAGCAAATTTAAAGAGAAAGGAGAGGACCCCCCAAAATCTTACTACTGCAGCAGGAGACAATAATATGTATAGGAATAGAAGGCAAAATGAATTTAGGGACATTCGTAAACGAATGTTTCGCAATAGGGTAGTTTTAAATTTATTAAAAAACATTAAGAAAGGTACACAGAGCTGCTTTTTATAAGAAAAAGAAAAATGTAGAGAAGATTGTTGATCAAGCTTTTGAAGCTAAGAACAAATTATTTATTTTAGTAATCAATAAAATTAGGACACTTAACAATACAATTGATGTTTTCAAATCAAACAGTAGATCCAAAAGAGTAATTAATCGAACTAATTTTTGTAAAGTTTTTTCTGAAGAATGGATGCATAGTTCAAGTTGTGAGCCATTTTTTAATGAGGAGAGTTACTTTCAGGAGAATGATTTGATGCATGCAGTTGACACCAGTGGTCGAGCATATGAGGTGAAAGACGGTTGTCCGATTGATAAAGAGAAACTTGTGTCTAGAGATGTAGAAGAGGTATTAAGTGATGAAGTTTTAGGAAGACGTACTAAGGGTCCAGTGTACAATTGGAAGTGTAGTAGTATTTGTAGTGTGCGACAGGATTCCATCGATGTGCTTCGTAATTTCTTACGCACATATAGTAAGAAAAGTCTAAAACAGAAAATGAAGATGTTGCAAGACTTAGATCCTTGCAGAGTGAGAGAAAACAGGTTTGCATGGACATTCATTGGCTTGTCTTTCTAGAAAAGTATGTCAGAGTGTTTTTCATGATTTTAGGATGTTAGCAGTGCATCATAAAATGAGGAAATTAGTGAGAAGGTTGTACTATGCAAAAAGTCCAGCACTTAAGCTTAAACAGTGCTCTTTTGCATGGAACTGAATTAGATGTGAAGAAGATTTGTGAAGAAATTGAGATGTTATTTTTGTGAAAAAGAGGACCGTGTAGAAATTGACACAGTAATACAAGGTAATGTTGAAGACAATGTACAGATTTCAAGTACAGAAAAGTTTGACCAGGAAATTAGCAAGTTTCAGTTGAAATCAAGTGAAAGGCCTAATTTTACTTGTGTGTGTTCTCGATGGACTCATTATAAGATTCAGACTAGCTTAGTTGATTTATATGCAAAAAGTGAAATGGAAATAATAGTGAATGGAGGAATTTTGCAACTTATTTGGTGGTGGAGAATTCTTTTGATTTGAGTTTTGATCAGCGTATTTGTAAATATTGTTATAATAAATTAAATGAAAACAGAATGCCTGCTAGAGCTGTTTATAATAATCTGGAGTTGGTAGACATTCCTTCTGAATTGACGGATTTAAATACATATGAATCTATTTTGATTCAATGTGTCCATCCTTTTCAGGCAATTGTTCGCATGGAGCCTAAGACAGGGAAATTGCCTCCTTCAGATTTACAGAAAGGATTAAAGGGAAGAGTTGTTTATTTGCCTCTAGGTTTCAAGAAAAATATTGATATAATTGGTGTAGAAAAAGTGGAAGAGGAGCCTTTAGTTATTCTAGTTAATGGGGTTCCGACAAAGAGTAAGAAAATCTGGCAAGATTTAGTGGATGTTAGGGAAGTCAAAAAGGCAATGTTGTATTTGGTCAAAAACAATGAGTACTACAAACATGTATGTGTTGAAGCAGAGGAAATCGTTGCAGAAGAAGACAGTGATTGTTCAGTCAGCAAATTGAAAAAGTTGATGTGTCTAGAGGTGAGGAAATATATGAACATTATACTGTTCATCCTTTGCATTCCCAAGAAGTAATGGGGAATGCAATTGACTTGTTTCAAATGAAAGCAGCAAAAGGAAGACCCATTAGTGTATGGGAAGAAAGCTCGTTGTTTTCCACAGCTATTTCCAACAGGTCGAGATGGACGATATGACGATCGACCAGTTCAAATTCCTGCTTCTGAATACCGGACTTTAAGATTATATGCTGAAGATTCAAGGTTTCGTCCATGCATTCCATATTTGTTTCATGTACTGTATGAAAGTGACTTGTCTGGACTTTCATATGCGGTAATCATATACTGAAAAGTGGAGCACATCTGCAAAATGTTTTGGCGAGGGACATTATGGAGAAAGTCAATCTGCAAGATAATATTTTGAAATCTCATCTAATCAATCTCATGGCATGTCAGCGTGGTACAAACGAGTATTGGTACCGTCGTCATGGGGAATTGAAATGTATGCTAAGAAACTTAGGAACTCCTACATGGTTCCTCACTCTTAGCTGTGCTGAGTATGCATGGGACGACTTACTTGAATTTCTACGCGAGGCAAATGCTAATATACAAAATATAGAATTGAAAACACCAGGAGAACTGTGTTCTTTGGATCCAGTGAATGTATGCAGATATTTCAATCATAGATTTGAAGCTATGATGTCTGTTATTACCAATAAAAAAAATCCTCCTCTTGGAGAGGTTTTGGATTTCTTTTGGAGAAAGGAGTATCAAGCAAGAGGTGCTCCTCATATACATATGTTGTTGTGGATTAAAGATGCACCCAAATTTGGATCAGATTCGGATGAAACAGTGATGAGTTTCATTGAAGAGTATTCAACATGTGCTGTTCCGAAAACTACTGAAGAAAACAATTTAAGGCAACAAGTTTTACGCTTTCAATCCCATCGTTGTGGGAAGTACTGTCGTCGAAAATTCAAAAACAAGGAAAAGTTCTACACAAAATGTTGTTCTGCATTTCCACGACCAGTGATTTCTAAGAGAAGAGTAAATAATTTGATGTCATCTCTACGACATACTGTGACGAGGAAATCACCAAAAAATACATACATTTTATAAAGAAACGAAGAGTCCAAGTACATCAACGACTAGAACCCAGTGATTTTGTCCATGTGGAATGCTAACATGGATATTCAGTTCGTTGCTGACAACTCTATTGCTGTGGCTCGATATGTGACATCTTACATCACAAAAAAAGAAAAGACAGAACTAAAGGAAATGTGGGAGGACATTTCACCTGAAAAGAGTCTAAGCAAGAAATTATACAGTTACAGTCTGAAGATGTTGTCGCATCGAGAAATTGGAGCATATGAATGTTCTGATCGGTTATCATCAGCAAGTCTCTATGCCAAATCTAAAACAATAATTTGGGTGAGTCTAGGTCTTGCTGCAACAGGAAACTGAGTTTTGAAATCTGTACTAGAAATTGAGTATTTGGCGGAGAAAGAACCAAATAGTACAGATGTTTTGAAGACAAACATGTTGGATACATACTATCCAAATAGAAGTACTCACCTTCAGAACACTTGTTTGTATGAAGTTCTGCAGAACTATAGTTATAAAAGGAACATCACAGAAGATATCAATAATGGAAAATATGCTGTCATTGGAAATGAAGGATGTCTAGTGAAGCAGAAAAAAGGCCATTTGATTAATCATCGAAAATTGAGTTGTGAATCTCCAGACAAAAGAGAATTTTACTATGTAGCTCTTTTGCAACTCTTTAAGCCATGGCGTACAGAAGAGGAACTACTTGGAGATTTTCTCTGTTACGAAGATTCTTTTAATGCAACCAAGGATACCATAGAATGTCCTGTTTTTCCAAATTATCTGCAAATGTTGAACGAAGAAATAGAGCAAGAAGCCAGAATTGCTGAAGAGATTGCCAGAGACAGTTCTCAAGACAGTCAGAGTTCTACTTCATTGAGTCAGGATCCACTAGGAGGACCAATTATCCAAAATGAAGCTGCCACTGCCATGGATGAGGTGGAAAGAGCTATGGAACAAGCTCAAGAGGATGTAGTTAACTTAGAAGATATGGTAAAGCAACTAAACGTTGAGCAGAAAAAGATATATGATGAAGTCACAGAACAGATTGAACATGGATTCAGACATGAGAAAAAAGAGTGCTCATGTACATCATTTAAGCCTGTCTGACGTACGTAAGTGGAGAAGCGGGGACAGGAAAAAGATTTCTGATTAAAGCAATTGCAACTTATCTGCAGAAAAGGACTGAATCACCGCTGTCTTGTGCTGTAACCGTGCCAACTGGACTGGCAGCACATAACATTAAAGAGATTACTCTACATCGTTTACTGATGCTGCCAGTTGAACATGATAATAAATTGCATTACAACAAGTTATCTGGAGATGCGTGTTCTGAAGTTTCCAGAGTCCTTAAGAAAATGAAACTTCTTATCATTGATGAAGTAAGCATGGTCTCAAATCTAATGCTTGCTTTTGTGCATTTGAGAATGCAAGAAATTCCTAGAACAGAGTATGATGTGTTATTTGGAGGAAAACACATTATTGTTTTTGGACATCTATTGCAGTTGACTCCAGTAAAAGGACAACCAGTGTTTAAAATGCTTACACATGAAGATACCAGGAAGTCCCTTGGAAGCATTGGAAAGGTTAATATATGGTTAAATTTCAAATATGCAGAACTGTTTCAAAATATGCGACAGGCAAAGGATGAAGATTATAAAAAAAATCTACAAGATATAAGAATCGGAAAAGTAAGCGAGCATGGGAAAGAAGCTTTACATGCACGATTAATTTCAAATTTGTATCCAAATGAAAACATTCTTCCAGAGAATATTTTTAAGAAAATTACTGAGAACAAATCTGGAATATGTTTGATGCCAACTCTGCAAGAATGTTCCATCTTCAACAACAAAATGTTAAAGTTAGAAAATGAAGAGATTGTGAAACTAAAAGCAATAGATAAAATTGAGCATATGGGAGCAACAATTATTTTGTCAGAAAATTTGAAATCAAAATTGGATTCATTAGAGAAGAATATATCTAAAACAGCTGGTTTTGAAAAGACTCTGAATGTGTGTTTTAATTTTCGTATTATTTTGAGAAGGAATTTAAATGTTGAAAGAGGTCTGGTAAATGGAGCAATGGGTCATGTTGTTGATTTTATGAATTATAGAAATAGAGATGGAATCGAATTTTAAAAAATTAAATTTGATGGCATTGAGCCAGTACAACAAATCAGTCGTCGTTCTGCTAGATTTTTGCTTGTAAAAGACTTATATGTTCACCGAAAACAGTTTCCTGTTTGTTTGGCATATGCGGTGACAATTCATAAATCTCAAGGTTTAAGTGTAGATAGTGCTTTGGTGAACATTGGAAGTTCTATGTTTAAAGAGGGTATGGCATATGTGGCATTATCACGAGTCCGAACTTTATCAGGATTGTATTTGATTAAGTGTGATGACACAAAGATTTTTGCAGATCTGGATTGTGTTAAAGAATACAATAGATTAAGAAGAGAGTATGCTCCACATTTGCCACAATATCCTCTGTTTGAAAAACGTGTGGTAGGCCGAAAAAGAAGAAATGAGAGTAATTGTAGTGAGGTAGTAGCAAAAAGACAAAAAGTAGATGAAAATGTAATTGAAAACAGAAAGAAAAAGGATTCTGATGAAAATGTTGTTGGATTTCAGTTTGAAAACAGTTCTGGTGTCAACTGCTATGCTAATGTAGTGGTAAATGTTTTTTTTCTTCAAGCTTTACAAGAACAGATTGTTGAAAATCGGGATCAAAGATTGTGCGGTTTATTGAATTCTGTGTTTGAGAAATGTAGCAGTGATAGAGAAAAAATAGAAAGTGTAACAGAAATTCAAAATATTTTAGACATGTGTTCTGGTCAAGAAAAATGTTCACAGAACATTCAGCAGGATTGTCAGGAATTTTTAATGTATATGTTTGGTGTTTTGGAAGATGAAGGTGTAGATGTAGAAAATCTTTTTAGCCTTTCTTATCAATGGCAGCATGACTGCAACAATTGTAGTTTATCAAGTACTACTAGAATAGACACTGAAAGATTTATATATTTGACTTTACCAGACTGCAAATCAGTGTCATTTAATAATCTAGTTAAAGCAGCTGATCATAATATGGTGTGTACCCAATGTAAGTGTCCAATGCTGTCCACATTATTTATACAAACTTATGGTCAGTATGTCATTTTAGTTTCCCAACGATGTAGACCTGATGGAACTAAATTGACAACTTGTATCAAAAATGTTGTGGCTTCTCAGTTATCAATTTCAGGAAGAACCTTTACAACTGTAGCTATTATTTATCATGACGGTCCTTCGACAACATCAGGACATTATACATGCTACTTAAAATGTCAAATACGGCTCAAATACTGACAACTCCGCTATACTTGAATTTCTGAATGTTGAACTAGCACTTTGGCGCACGCCCGTGTTGGTAATGGGAGATTTCAACATTCATGGGGATATAAACACTTGGGACCCAACCTTTAAAGATTACAGGGGTTGAAAACCGAAGGTATTTAGGGGGCTAAAACAACTATTGCTGCAACACGGTCTGGTAGACTGTTGGCCACTCTCAAAACCACTAGATGCTGGTTATACTTTTTTTTTCTTCCCCACATAAAAAATTTGTTCGGCTTGATTATATTTTTTCAACATGAGACTTGACAGTAGGTGCCCGGATGTCCGTAATGCCACGTATTACATCTGACCACGCACCCGTAGTGTTTGATATGTTAATATCCAGCATACCTTGCATGCAAAGACCTTTCACATTTAATAAGAAACTTTTGGTAGATACGGTGTATGTTTCTCAAATGTTAGATTGGGCCCAACAGTTTTTCGATATTAATAGAGGATCCTCAACTAGTGCGATGGTATGGGATTGCTTTAAGGCGGGGCTGCGTGGCGAGACATGCAGCTACGGTTGGGCACTGCAACGTAAGGAAAAGGAAGTAATGAAACAGCTACTGCAAGACCTGGCCAACGCAGAATGTGAATTGATAGGTGATATAAGGAGAGGACAGGATTGCTGTAATACTCAAGATAATGTGGCGAAATGCAAAGCGAAAATTACGGGGGTCTGGAGCCAGAAAATTGCATCTCAATATAAATTGTATAGGGCCGAAAGGTATGAGTATGGTGAGATGGTGGGTAGGTGTCTTGCTCAAAGAATGCGACAACGACAGACTATGCAATATATATCCTCTATAGAAAATAGACATGGTTTGAGGATAGAGACACCTGAGGGTATTTTGAGAGTTTTTCAAGAATTTTATACCGAGTTGTACACTCAAGACAATGCCACCCCAGATTTAATTGAGCAGTTTGTTAATAGTTGCCATTCGGGACAGGCTGTGGAGGATATTCAAAGAGAGGAATTGGAAGTTCCAATCACGATGTTAGAACTTGAGACAGCTATTAAAAGTCTAGCTTTGGGCAAAGCTTCGGGCCCTGATAAATTTCCATTAGAGCTATATCTTAAATTGTTTCCAATTATTAAAAATGACATGTTAGAGACATTTATAGCTGCCCAGTCAGGACATCCACCGCCATCATGGGACCACGCTACTATAGCGGTCTTTAAGAAAAAAGATAAGCCCTCATATCTGCTTGGTTCATTATCTGCTTGGTTCATATCGGCCCATATCGCTTATCAATGTTGATGTCAAAGTCTATTCTAAAATTCTTGCGAACCGGCTGATCTGTGTGGCTCCTGGAGTGGTTTCTAATCAACAGCATGGATTTCTACCTGGGCGGGATACAACTAATCACATTCATCAAGTCATTACAACCCTTGACTACGCCGAGACGACGCATAACAATATAGGTTTAGTATTTTTAGATGCGGAAAAGGCGTTTGACCGCGTCTCATGGCCGTATTTATGAGCTGTCATGATTAAAATGGGGTTTGGACCTCGATATTTGCAGGCCATTCAGGTTATGTATAGGCACCCTAGGGCGCAGATCTCTATTTCTGGGCAGCTTTCAGGGTATGTAAATATTAGTCGTGGTACACGTCAGGGCTGTCCCTGTTCACCACTCTTATTCGCTATCTACATTGACCCACTGATACAGGCGTTAACTACATCACCGCATATACCATCTATGATGCTTCCGGGGGGGTAGTGTGCTTGTGCTAGCATATGCAGACGACATTGCAGTTGTAACATCAGACCCGGAAGCTGCAGTTCCCGAGATTGAAGTTATAACTAAAGAGTTTGGCCGGGTAGCAGGGTATAAACTCAATATTTCTAAAACACAAATTGTATGTACGGCAGGATTATGCCCTAATGATAGTCGAGTGACCCCAGAAGCCAAGTACCTCGGTATTAAAATTAGATTGTCTCTTCATGACCTGGTTATGGTCAATTGGACCGATATTATACAATCAACAAAACAACAACTAGAGAAACTCGAATGCTTACATTTATCTATGGTGGGGCGACGCAATGTGCTTAAAATGTCCATACTACCTAAAGTATTGTATTTTTCTAGGTCAGTACCACTTGAGGTACCACCCCTAGAAGTGCGGAAACTTCAAGCAACGGTTGAAAGATTTTTATGGGGATGGAAATCCCCGCGTCGGGCATCTAAATTTATGACACTTCCTATGTTGAGGGGAGGTTGGGGCGTCCCAAACTTTGTATTATATTATTTGTCTTGTTTGTTACAGAATATTAAGTTTGCTGTAAATGGGATTGACCCACCTCAATTTGAGGACCCTGATATTTTTTATTTATTACTTGGCCCACAAGCACGACAGATGCTTCTTCGTTTTTACGAACCTAGCTACTACAAGAGAACTAAATTTAAGCTGGCGTTAACTGCTTTCAAGGGTTGGCGTATGATTAGTAAAATTATGCATCTGCGTCGCATTAACTATCACACTCCTTGCGACTCCCCGGAACTGTTACCATCTGTATTTTGGGACTATAGAATGCATATTTGGGGTGAAAAAGGCTTAATAATGTTTGGCTCGCTGTTTAAAGACGGTGTAATGTCATCTTTTCAAGAGCTTAAAGATACCTATGCAATTCAACAGAACGATTTTTTTAAGTATCTACAGCTACAAGACTTTATCTCTAAACATTTAAATTTAATACCTATCCTGCCTAACGGGCTACTGGTAATTCTCAATAAACCGACACGGATTGATATTATATATAACTATCTACTCGATCTACATCAGGATGACCTGGTGCTGCAGGAGTCCAAATGGTCGATGAGGTTAGATACTAGCTCTGTACCTTTACAAGATTCTATTAATACAGCGGCTGAAATTATTCTATCGGCGAATTTACGCTCTCAGCACTACAAAACTGTATTCAATCTTTACCATACTCCTGCAAAAATGGCAAAATGGGGCAATAGTTATAATGGGAAATGTTTTAGATGCCAAACTAAAATGGCTGACATTGTTCATATATTTGCTGATTGCAGTGCGCTAAATCCATTTTTTGCATCCATTGTACAATTTCTCTCAAATGTTTTAAATGCTGATGTCATAATTTCCAGGGAAATGATCATCTTTGGTTTATCTAGTGACTTGGATGTGTTCTTATCGTATCGCAAGTATAGATACTTGCTATTCATGGTTATTGCAGTTGCTCGCCTTTGCATTGCGTCAATGTGGTTGAAACCGGAAGCTCCAGCTTATGAGATGTGGAGAGCAAAATTCTACAATGTGTTTTACTTGGAATACAACCTATATTGTACTAAGTCAATTAAGAAAAAGCAAAGGGGGATCAAGGTCTGGCAGGCGATGATTGATCATATGGGGGTTGAGGAATGATGTATGTACGTATCTAGATCAATGAAGGTTTACACTGTAACGTAATACCAATATGGTTTTATATTTGGTAATACTCATTTATTG